>NC_083099.1:102046978-102354755 GCF_949774975.1 Lagenorhynchus albirostris
CATAAAATTCTTAGAGGAAAACATAGGCAGAACACTCTATGAACATAAATCACAGCAAGATCCTTTGGACCCGCCTCCTAGAGAAATGGAAACAAAACCAAAAATAAACAAATGGGACCTAATGAAACTTAAAAGCGTTTGCACAGCAAAGGAAACCATAAACAAGATGAAAAGACAACCCTCAGAATGGGAGAAAATATTTGCAAATGAAGCAACAGACAAAGGATTAATCTCCAAAATATATAAGCAGCTCATGTAGCTCAGTATCAAAAAAGAAACAACCCAGTCCAAAAATCGGTGGAAGACCTAAATATACATTTCTCCCCAGAAGATATACAGATTGCCAACATACACATGAAAGAATGCTCAACATCACTAATCATTAGAGAAATGCAAATTAAAACCTCAACGTGGTATCACCTCACACCAGCCAGAATGGCAATCATCAAAAAATCTACAAACAATAAATGCTGGAGAGGGTGTGGAGAAAGGGGTACCAACCCTCTCGCACTGTTGGTGGGAAAGTAAGTTGATACAGCCACTATGGAGAACAGTATGGAGGTTCCTTAATAAAATAAGAAAAGAACTACCCTATGATCCAGCAATCCTAGTACTGGGCATATACCCTGAGAAAACCGTAATTCAAAGACATGTACCCCAATGTTCACTGCAGTACTATTTACAATAGCTAGGACATGGAAGCAAACTAAATGTCCAATGACAAATGAATGGATAAAGAAGATGTGCACATGTATACAATGGAGTATTACTCAGTCATAAAAAGAAATGAAATTGAGTTATTTGTAGTGAATTGGATGGACGTAGAGTCTGTCATACCAAGTGAAGTAAGTCAGAAAGAGAAAAACAAATACCATATGCTAACACATGTATGTGGAATCTAAAAAAAAAAAAAAAAAGTTTCTGATGAACCTAGGGACAGAATAGGAATAAAGATGCAGACCTAGAGAATAGACTTGAGGACACGGGGAAGGGGAAGGGTAAACTGGAATGAAGTGAGGGAGTAGCATTGACATATATACAGTACCAAATGTAAAATAGAGAGCTAGTGGAAGCAGCTGCATAGCACAGGGAGATCCGCTTGGTGCTTTGTGGCCACCTAGGGGAATGCAATAGGGAGGGTGGGAGGGAGACACAAGAGGCAGGGGATATGGGGATATATGTATACAGATAGCTGATTCACCTTGTTATACAGCAGAAACTAACACAACAGTGTAAAGCAATTATACTCCAATAAAAATGTTAAAAAAATTGGAAATATATACTGTTAAAAGACAGATTAGTTAATAAACTCTAGGCTAATGAGACCAGCTATTTTTTTTTTTGAGAATTATGTGGGCATCACTGACAATTTATGATCATGGAAATGACATGATTTAACCCAAGTCTGAGATATCTTAATCTAGGGGCAACGTAAATTATCAATTTGGAGAAAGGGAGTTTGCAGGGCAAAGGATAGTAGATGCATCCAACCTGCAGAAGGTGTGGCAAGATAAATGAAAGAAAGCTGAAGGATAGTTAAAGCTAATAGAAAACTGTCAGCATTTGACAACTGACAGGATAGAGTTTTGGAGGGAAATACATTTTGAGGTATGAAACAGAATTAACTTAAAGAATGGCACTTCCATTTAGAGAAATAGAGTGATTAACTACCTCATGGATACCTCTTTCTGAATTCTCATCACTTTATTCATCAAATTGAAAACTGAATAATAAATTGCCCTACTGTACACATGTAACCCTACCAATAAAGTTTTTCTTTTTCAGTGAACCCAGCTTGATAAATGACACCACCATATCCTAGTCAATTAAGTCAGAAAACTCAAGAGTCACCTTAAAGTTATACTCTCTGATCTATCATCATATCTGTTTTATTTAATCCTATGTGGAAGAGAGATCTGATGTCTCTCTTCCAGGTGTGGAGAAATTATAAGCAGTTGACACTGCTTTAGTAATGTCAGAAAAGATAGCTTGGTAATGTGTGCTTCCACATGTGCAAGAGAAGCAAATCTTTGTATCTGGAAAATTAGACAAGAAATAATCACAATTGTCTTATTAGAGATGCCAAGGACATTATCTACAATTTATCCAAAGTTGATCTATGAACTCTTGGTTTAAGACATACCAACTCATTCACTGTGTTAGCAGACTTAATGATTGGCTTTGAGGGTTGCAGCCTGAATAAGCACATAGTTTCATTGCAGATGATAATTTAATGGTATTTAATATTCATCAAATACTACCCCCTTTCCTATCTTCATGTTTGTCTTCTACACTCCAGTGAAATTCTTGGGTATAATTTCTGTCCCTTATACCTTTGAATTCTGAGAGTCTAGCTCAGTGCCTGAAATATAGAAGATAGTCATTAGACAATGTTTTTTTCACTGAATACATGAATAGTTACATAATACGTTGCAAGATTATTTTTACCTAGTAAAGGATGTCTACTTTATAAGAAGAAAAGGGTAAAACTTTAGTTTAAAACTTTAGTGCTAAAGGATTAAACTTTAGCACTTCCAGACAGAACTGCTAACATTTAGTAACTCATGACTGGGTTTTCTGATTTCAGTTAAGTGGGTTTTTTTTTGGTAAAGAGTGGAGAAAAGAGAAAAGGAATAAATTTGAATCCATAGCTTATACATTCAAGCAGTTCACTGTGACAGCACAAATATTAATAAGGCAAAATGTGAGTGAGATGACATGAGTTATGCATTTGAATTAAATATTATATTTTTAAATCCATGGCAACCATGTAAAAGCTAATTTGGATAACACGGGTTGAGTTCAAAAATGACTGAGGAAAAGAACAAATTTTCTCTTATGCAAAATGTGTTATGCTCTCAAAATATAGAATATGCAAATATGAACATAGCAACATATAAACCTAAGGAAATATAGTAATATCTTTTATCAGCATTCCAGTGGTTACATAATATTTACCGGGCAGCACCTGATTTTACAGCACTATATATTTGCATGTTATCAAATCACTAAAGTGCATATTAATGTTTCAATGAAATTAAATTTTCTATATTGTAGAAACAAATGTTTACAGAAAATGTAATATTGTGAAAAGAAAGGTAATTTTTTTCCTCTATTACAGATAATTCTAGGTGGTAAAAGGATTGTGTTAAACATTCTGAAGACTACTAGGTATAATGTACATCAGTGTTATGGATTGAAATATGTTTCCCCTAAATTTGTGTTGAAGCCTTAATGTGCCATGTGACTGTATTTGGGAAAAGGGCCTACAAGTATGTAGTAAAGGTTAAGTGAGGTCATTAAGAGTGGGGCCTTAATTCAATAGGACTGATGTCCCCATACAAAGAGGAAGAGATATGAGGCACCTCTTTCTCCGCAGAGTGCACAGAAGAAAACTTGTTTGAAGACACAGGGAGAAGTAGCAATCTGCAAGCCAGGAAGAGAGCCCTTACCAAATCCAAATCTGCTGTCACCTTGATCTGGGGCTTTTAGACTTCAGAAATATGAGGGAAAATATGTTTCTATCATTTAATAAGCCACCCGTCCTGTGGCATTGTTATGGAAGCCTTTGCTGATGTTACCTAATGATGACTTCTCATCATAGAATATCAACATATAATTATGAGAGTATCTTATTAGAGAGTATCATGAAGTAGGTGGAGAATAACATTCATGGATCCTTGCCACCCATCCCTAAATCAGAGAGTGGAGAATAGGTTCTCAAATAAGCAACCATTTCAAGGAAAATGTCAAGATGGCAGGGTCAAGATAGCAAGTCTTCTTTTCTGATGGTAACTACAAACTAAAACAAGGAAAGGGAAACTGTATAGTATTTTCAAAAATAAAATGAGCAAAAGAGAAAGCTCAAAATCCATGAAAATATACTGGATGAAGGAAAATGCTTCTCTCTTAAAAAAATATTGTAAGAATCCAGCCAAGGGGATATTGTATCTATAAAAACTAAGAAAAATTAAAGGGAAATGACTTGAGTTTTAGGTAAAAATACTTGTAGGTAAAAGTGACAATTTGTCTATTATAAACTATAATAGAAGCAAGGAACAAAACTGCATGTACAGAAAACAAATGTAGTAATAGTACTACATTTGTAGTAGTACAAATGTAGTACAAAATAGTAATCATGATTTATGGAATTATATAATTAATTTTCCAAATACTACCATGGATAGGAAAAGTTAGATCTGTGATAAAAATGTGATACATCAACACAAGAGAGTTTCTGAAATTTGGCAATTTTCACACACCTAGAAACTTTAGTGTATAATTCTAAATTATGACTATTTTTCAAACAGTCTAGCGTTTCAACTCTAGCAGTTAGGAAGCCTGTTAATAAGTGCTAGGTTGCCTCTACTCAAGAGCAATAAGAGCAGAAAGCAGAGCTAAGTTGAAAATATTCTTAGTAAACAAAGAGTGGCAGTCTTAATAGCACTAGGAACTTAATCAAAACCTCTGCCAACCCCAGGCTGAACAATAAACTACTATAACCCATAGCAAATCATAGGAAACCAGGAATAAAGTAAAATCCAGAAGTATGTGTCTGCATTTAAGACTGCACACTCTCAGGAGTGATCAAAGTGTTTTGAGAAGAAAAATCTCATCTGTTAGACCTAGGGTGAAAATGGGACAAAATAATTCCTTACTGTGATAAAAACCTACAATACACACACACACACACACTACACACTCACACAATTATATGGGGGTAAAATACAACTTGCTAAAAGTCTTTGTTAGGATTAAGTATAATGTTAGACTTGTAAGTGGCATATGTTAATCTGGGGAATTTCTTAAAGAGCCAGGCTAAAAAATAAAAACAAAACAAACAAAAATCAGAGGCTACATATTGCAGGGAAAGAAATTTCATATAATCAGTTTAGTCAAGCCATTATACAAATAAATAAATGACCATGAAAACAACATCACCTTCAGGGGTTGAAGGGTTGAGTGTCCAGGGTAGATATAATATTGTTTATTATCTAAAATATCTAGTTTCCAACAAAGCATAGAAGACATACAATGTAATAGGAAGGTGTGGCTATTATACAGGAAAGACATCAGGTAATAAAATTTATTTTTGAAGGAGCTCTGTTAAACTTGACTAACAAAGACTTCAAATCAGCTATTATAAATATGTTCAGAGAACTAAAGGAGATGATGTCCAAAAAACGTAAGGAAGGTATGATGACAATGTGGCATAAAATAAGTTATGTCAAAAAAGAGATAAATATTACAAAAAAAGAATTTAATGAAAATTCTGGGGCTGAAAAATGACAATAAAAATTTTAAAATTCACTAGAGGACTTCAAAGTAGATTTGAGTTGTTAGAAAAATAGCAAACTTGAATACATATATACAGAGATGATGCAATCTGAAGAACACAGAAATAAAAAGAATTAAGAAAATTAAACAGCCTCAGAGAAATGTGGTATACTTTAGTTCATCAACATACATATAATGAGAGTATGAGATGGAAAGAAGAGAAAGAACATAAAAATATTCAAAGAAATAACAGCTGAAAACTTTCCAAATTTGATAAAAATAGTAATGTATACATCCACGAAATTCAATGAATTCCAATAGGATAAACACAAAAGATCAACTCCCAGACAAATCATAATAAAAATGCTGACTACTGACAAAGAAAAAAATCATATAAATGGAACCCTAATAAGATTAACAGCTGACTTTTTGTCAAAAAGAATGGAGGAGAAAAGACACCTTAACTATATATTCTAAGTAGTGAAATTTTTAAGAAAACCTCAAAAATATAGATTTAGCAAAACCATATTTCAAAAATATAGGTAAAATAAAGACATTCCAAGATTGGCAAAAATTGATAAAATATTTTACTGGTATTCTACCATTCAAGAAATACTAAAGAGAGTTCTTCATGCTAAAATCAAATGACTACAATACTGAGTGAAGTCAGTCAGACACAGAAAGACAAATGTCATATGATATCGCTTATATATGAAATCTAAAAAAAGGGTATAAATGAACTTATTTACAAAACAAAAGTAGAGTCACAGATATAGAAAACAAATTTACAGTTATGAGAAGATAAGTGGGGAGGGGATAGGGATAAATTGGGAGATTGAGATTGGCATATACACACTACCACATATAAAATAGATAACTAATAAGAACCTACTGTATGGCACAGGGAACTCTACTCAACATTCTGTAATGGCCTATATGGGAGAAGAATATAAAAAGAGTGGATATATATAACTGATTCACTTTGCTGTACACCTGAGACTAATGCAATATTGTAAATCAACTAAACTTCAATAAAAAATATTTTAAAAGTGCAAATTCTGATAAAAAAATAAGCAATCAAAAAAAACTCAAGTGACTACTGATAATAATTAAAATTTATGCAAAAAAAGTTTAAATAATGCTGGTTAAAGTAATTATGAATTATAAAATTGTAAAATACACTATAATTGTATATTTCTTTCTTTTCTCAACTGATTTAAAAAGTAAATATATAGAATGTTTACATAATTGTATTTTTGAATTTGTTTATAATATATAGAAATATAATATATTGTACAATAAGAGCACAGCGGTGGTGACAGGGAAGAAAGATACATTTGAGTAAGAAAATGACTCAAGAAAATAACTCACAGAAAGAAATCTGCAGAAATCAAAATGGTAGGTAAAGATAATATAACAAATACCATAAGTATATACTCTCCTTTTTACTCTCAGCTTATTTGAAATACATAAAATGATATAAAGTAATAATTATGATAATCTCTTGTTGATTTTATAACATGAAAGGAATATATATTAAAATAATAGCACAAAGAAGGGGGGATAGATAAAAACTATGAAAGACTAATGTTTGTTTTTATTTTATTTTATAAATTTATTTATTTATTTATTTATGGCTGCATTGAGTCTTTGTTGCTTCTCATGGGCTTTCTCTAGTTGCAAGAGTGGGGGCTACTCTTCATTGCGGTGTGTGGGCTTCTTATTGTGGTGGCCTCTGTTTGTTGCAGAGCATGGGCACTAGGTGTGCAGGCTTCAGTAGTTGTGGCTCGCAGGCTCAGCAGTTGTGGCACATGGGCTTAGCTGCTCCATG
The DNA here is from genome assembly GCF_949774975.1 of Lagenorhynchus albirostris. Lineage (NCBI taxonomy): Eukaryota > Metazoa > Chordata > Mammalia > Artiodactyla > Delphinidae > Lagenorhynchus > Lagenorhynchus albirostris. The sequence continues at coordinate 102,054,087 of NC_083099.1, forward strand.
GCATGTGGGATCTTCCCAGACCCGGGCTCAAACCAGTGTCCCCTACATTGGCAGTAGGATTCTTAACCACTGTGCCACCAGGGAAGTCCCAAGTTTGTTTATTTTTAGAACTGAGGTTTTATATATCTAAAATATATCCAAGAAGTTAAGATGTTTAATATAAGCCCTAAAACAAGCAATAAAGTAATAAATAATATATATATATATAGAACTACTAAAGGGATTAATATGTTTTACTAGCAAATATTCATTTCATAAGGAAGACATTAAAGTGGAGCAGGGGATTAAGGGAATAAGAAGACTTGAGGAAGGGCTTCCGTGGTGGTGTGGTGGTTGAGAGTCTGCCTGCTGATGCAGGGGACACGGGTTTGTTCCCCTGTCCGGGAAGATCCCACATGCCACGGAGTGGCTAGGCCTGTGAGCCATGGCTGCTGAGCCTGCACGTCCGGAGCCTGTGCTCTGCAACGGGAGAGGCCACAACAGTGAGAGGCCCGCATACCGCAAAAAAAATAATTTACTACACACTGCTTGTGTAGTAAAGACTAAAATAAAGTAAAAAAAAGACTTGAGGCATATAGAAAACTATAATCAAATGGCAGATGTTGATTCTACCATATTATTAATGACAATAAATGTGAACTTATTAAACAATCCAAACAAAAGGCAGAGATTATTAGAGTTTAAAACTATATGCTGTCTGCAGAAGACACAATTTAGATTCAAAGAAACAAGTTGAAAATAAAATGATGGAAAAAATATTTACTATGCAAACAGTGAGTGAGAGAGCTGGGGTGGCTAAAATAAACCATAATAGGCTTTAAAACAAAACCATTAGAGATAAAGAGGGGCATTTTACGATGATAAACTTGTTAACATATCTGGTAGAAACAGTAATTACACACATGTATACAGCTAACAGCAGAGACCCAAAATACGTAAAGCAAAAACTGGCAAACTTTGAGAGAAATAAAAAATGCAAAAATAATAGTTGGAGAGTTCAATTCTACATTTTCAATAATAAATAGAACAATTAGGCAGAAGATCAAAAGAAAATGGAAGACTTGAATAACCTGAAAATTCCAACTAGACCTAATAGATCAGTAAAGAACATTTCACCCAACAACAGCAGATTTCATATTCTTTCAGGATCACATGGAACATTCTACGATATAGATGATAAGTTAGGCTATAAAACAAGCCTTAATAAATTTGAAGACATTGAAATCATTCAAAGTATGTTCTCTGATGATAATGGAATGAAATTAGAAATCAATTCAATTTATTTCAATGCATTAAAATTAGAAATTAGAAGAAAATTTAGGTAAAAATTAAAAAAAAAACTAGCAATGAACAATCCAAAAATAAAATTTAAAAAATCAATTTATAAAATCAGAGTGCCATAACACTTAGGAATAAATGTATCAAAAGGAGTGCAAGACTGGTACACTGAAAATTACATAGCATCATTGAAAGTAATTAAATAAGACATTTTAAATAATTGGAAAAACATACCATGTTAATGGAGTGGAAGACTTAATGTTATTAAGATGACTATATTCTCCAAAATGATATACAAATTCACTACAATCAAAAATACAATAAGGCTGACAAAAATCACAGCTACCTTTTTTTGACAGAAACTGACACACTGATTCAAAGATTCAAATGGAAATGGAAGAGGTAAAGAATAGTCAAAATAATCTTGGAAAAATATGGTGGAGAATACTTCCAGACTTCAAAACTTTCTAGAAAACTACAGGAACATGACAATGTGGTACTGGCACATGGACAGACACATAGAAATTGTAATAAAATTTAGAGTTCAGAAAAAAAAGACCCTAACATTTGTAATTGATGGGTTTGACAAGGTTTACAAAATAACTCAAAGGGGAAAGATACTTCTTTTCAAACAAATAGCAATGGAACAACTGAATATTCACATGCAAAAGAGTTGGTCCTTATTTACACTACACACAGAAATTAACTGTAAATGGAACATAGACCTAAATGTAAGAGCTTAAAACTATAAAACTCTTAGAAGGATACATAAATCTATATGGTCTTGATTTAGGAAATGGTTTTTTAGATATGATACCAAATGCACATGTGACAAAAAATAATTAAATTGGACTATATGAAAATTTAAAACATTGTGAAGATAATATCATTAAGAAATTAAAAGACAACCCACAACCATGTTTGCAAATCATATATCTGATGGTGGATTGATATCCAGAATATTTAAAACAAAACTCAATAATAAAAAGACAAGTTACTCAATTAATAAATGACACAGTATTTGTATAAAATACTCAAAATATTGAACAGTAATACTCAAAAGAGAGGAAACACAGCAGGAAAAATAAAAAGACAGAAAGAAAGGGACAGACCTCTTGAGACAAAGAGAGAGGCAGAGAGAGCCAAGGAGGAGCAAAGATATAGGTAAATAAAATGATCACAGTGACAAATGGATTTAAACATGAATTTAAATAGATGCATGGAGGATCTTAAAATATAAAGGGAGGTAGAAGGAGTTTATTTCAGTTTCATCAATAGAAGCATATTTTACTGAAACTTTGCTTCAAAGGAAATTTAAAAACAGTTGAAACAACCACAAAATTGGACATTTAAGATAAAATTTACCTAGAGGTATTAGGGTAAAACAGTTTCTGCTAAGTGGTGTAATGGTTGGTCATTAATGATAGAAGTCAAGAGAACACTTCAAGGATAACACTTCTCACTGACACCCTTCTATCTTACCTTTTTTTCTATCTTCTTAGCTTTTCTTTCTTTGAGAAAGTAATCTTACAATATCTGAGTTATTTTAATTTTGTTTCATTGATTTTAGTTTATTTTGGTACAAGTCTATCTCTACCACTTTTTTTTTTACCATATCTTATTATTTAATTTTAGGAATAAGAAAGAGATGAACATAACCTGCTGTGCATGCTTCCCACAGATAAATACAATTATGTGCCACATCTCCACTGAACCATCTCTGAGTGAGTAGGAGGTACATTTGCTGTAAGCCACAATAAGCACAGTTCAGAACTGAATATCAGTGTGGTTATAAGTAATTTTAGTAAACATATTCATAACTGAGTCACAGTTACAAAAAAACATTTTATTTGATTTATATAACTGTGAATACTTATTAAAGAATTTTGGTTACAGGTCATTAGTCCTGAAGAAATGTACTTTAAATTTCACTCAAGGAAATTGCAGATTTATATTAACACAGAAAAAATAAATGATGAAATGAAAGTGAATCTTGGATTACATTTTTACTTAAATGACCATATGTACTGTTAATGTGAAAATGAATAACCCATGAACAAAATAGAAGACTAAACCTTACAGAGATTTTGAATGAATATGGAGCTTTAAAATATTGATCAAGAAATGAGTCATTGTTAAAACCTTCTATATGTAATATTGAAACCACAAAAACACTTTCCTGATAAAGGCACATGAGCACAGGAAGGAATATCCTAAATTTTTTTTTATCAGAGCCATAGGAAGTGAGTGATTGACATTCATTAGACAACCAAGTTGGCTTCAGCTTGCCCTTCTTATACAGATTAATGCCCTAATTATTCTTTCTTGACAGTTCTGAGATTACTACTGAATTTCCATAGCAAAGTGGATACGTACAATCTGATTATCTGTTTAGTTTCATATTCTCCATAAATAAAATAACCAAGTGATATGCTCTTACCTGACCTTGTTTTGCTGACCATGATGTGTATCAGAAAACTTCTCGTTTCCAGTGATGCAGATCTAAAGCCTCACAGGTTTTTGCTGATATTGTACCTTGTCCCTGGAGGAGACACAGATATGACATAGGAAAAACATGATAAAAATTCAGCAGAAGGGTAAATTAAAACTACAACTTGGGGAATAACAAGAGAAGGTCAATAACATTAATTTTATATAATGACTGAATTTAAATGATGTAGATACAAAAAACTTAGAAATTACAGTAAAATTTAATAAATATAAGAAAATTATTGTTTTCAGAAAAGGAAAATGAGACTTAGAAAATGATTTGTCCATCATCACAAAGTGATATGGTGATATAAAAGGAATCTAATTATAGATCATTTGACATCAAGCAATTTGTTCCGTTCCAAAATATATTTGAGAGAGAAAAAAATTTTATGTGGGTCAGTTTTCATAAGTCTTTTCTTCTCTGGGGCACATTATAATTTTGCCTTCACTTCTGGGAAAATTTATCTTTTCTTCCATGTATTTTCTTGATTTTAATTAATTCTTGTTTTATTTCTGACACTCATTTACATGGTTTAATTCTCATTTAAAGAATTAAATTGAGAAGTTATTTTGTTATAGTTGCTGTGTAATGTTGACTAATACTTTTGTCTACTTACATTGTAGACAAGATTTAAGAGCATCCTCTTTCATTAGTCTAGCAAGGGACAGTTTTGCAGTTTAATTGATGGCTTCTTGTGTTTTTGTTTTCTTTTAGTAAGATATTATTCCTATGTTGTTTGTTCTCTTTTATCTTAAAAGTTCCTCAATATCCCATGTTCTTTATTTTTTCTCTCATTATTTTGTCTGTAAAGTATTGTTTTCCCTTCTTTTCCCCAGTGGTGATACTTTTTAAAGTTTGCCTCAAGTTCCCCACACTTAAAAATCTTTTCCCTATAATATTTGTTTTGATCTACCATGACATCTTTCTTGTAATTTCACAGTTCAATATTGTTGTAAACTGATATTCCAGAAATACAAACATAGTTAGTTGCTTCAGCATTTTTCCTCACATGTTTCTTTTGGTATTTATGTTTTGAGAAATATTAAGTTTATTGTCCTTGTTAATGTTTATTTTAGACCTAATATTTTACATAGGTGATTCAGGCTAGCATTTTCTATGGTGTTAATCTCATTATAAGGCTGATATGGATCACATGTAAAATAATTTATTGTACAAGGGAAATATTTTCATAATGACTAATTTGGATATATTCAGTGGTATTTCAAGGTACACAAATTGAAACAAGAATACAGTTTTCACAAGAATAACTAATGAAAATGAAATACAAATAATACCTTATGTTTTAAAGAGATTACTAGATAGCTCAGTAATGCATGCTTGGTCTTACTTTTTATTCTAGAAAATCACTAATCTTTTGGAAAATCAAAAATAAGTACCATAGCATTAATCATAAAACCTAAATGCAGCAATATGAACATCATTTCATGGGTAAAAATAACTTTAAAAATTCTATTCACTACTGACTTGTAATAAATATTATTTGCATAGGTAAGAATTTTTTTTCTAAATTATAAATGACAAACTAGGAATCCATCTTAACTGGAAGAAATAAAAGTGAAATGGAAATCAGTGAAACACATATTTTTCATGCTCCAAAATTCTATGCTTTGATATCTTGCTAAAGTATTTGATTAAAGATAGGCTGAAAACTTGTAAGGAGATGGAAAACAAATTTATCTATCAGTGAAATACCTTTAATCTTATGCAACCATTATCAACACACTGCAGGATATTCAACACAGAGGAAAAATATGGCATTACTAAAGACTCAAGGTAAGCAAGGGCTATCATTTATTTATTTATGATTTCCTTGTTTTAAAAAAGGCATAGGTTATCTTTTTATAAATTCATTTAAGCCCAGTGATTACTTCTGGCTATGTCTCATTAAAACAATAGGCCATGCTTTTAGAGAGAGTTCAAGATGGCAGAGTAGGAGGACACTGGACTCACCTCCCCTCTCAAACATTTCAAGACTACAAATACATATGTAGAACAACTTTCACTGAAATTGACCTGGGAACTAGCTGTTAAGAAAGAACAACACAGGGGGCTTCCCTGGTGGTGCAGTGGTTAAGAATCTGCTTACCAATGCAGGGGACACATGTTCGAGCCCTGGTCTAGGAAGATCCCACATGCTGTGGAGCAACTAAGCCCATGTGCCGCAACTACTGAGCCTGCGCTCTAGAGCTCATGAGCCACAATTACTGAGCTTGAGTGCCACAACTACTGGAGCCTGTGCACCTAGAGCCCATGCTTCGCAACAAGAGAAGCCACCACAATGAGAAAGCTGTGCACTGCAACAAAGAGCATCCCGTGCTTGCCGCAGCTAGAGAAGGCCTGCATGCAGCAACAAAGACCCAATGCAGCCAAAAATAAATAAATAAAAGTTAAAAAAAAAGAAAGAAAGAATAACACAAAGTTTGCATGCAAAGCAAGCTGGTCAGGAACTGCACCTCTAGCAGGTGACAAAGAAGAGGAGACTTATCACAGGCTTGGGGATCTTACCTGGGGAGTAAGGTGTTTGAGCTACATATTAGACACCCCAGCTCTGGGGTCCAATACCAGGAAGACAAGCCCCTTAGCTTATTTAAAAACCAGTGCGGCTTACTGGAGGGCTATATGAAACTGAGACTCCACTCTTAAGAGCACATTCACAGATTTGCTTACTTCCAGTCACAAGGCAGAGGAAGTAGACAGAAAATTGCCTGGGGCTCTGGCCAGCCTGCCAGGACCATCCCAGTGGGCCCCCCCGCCCACACTCAGCTCCTGCTCCAGTACCTCTTTCTTCAGTGCTTCTCCCCACTAAGGCAGAAACTACCTTTGTCAATGAGACTGCACACATTTGGAGGGAAAGTAGCTAGGTCAGACTCAGTCCCTGTCTCTGACTGGGACATGCTTTGGTGTTCACACTCTGAATGGAGTAAAGGTAGCTCCAGGGCAGAGACCAACACCTCCACAGAGCACAGTCCTGTGCACACTTGGGTAGGGGCAGAGACAGCTCAGTGGTGTGGTGCCAACCTCTCCAGCCCCAACCCAGCTACCAATTAAGGTGTGCCCGCCAGGGGAAAAAGTAAAACCAGAACTAAGTGTAGCCCCAAGCCATCAGGTCCCTGTGATGTCCTAAACCAAGGTGGAGCCTGCCATCACACCAGGGAGAAACTCAACTCACTCAGGGTTCCTGCTCCAGCCCCTTGGGTCCCAACCATGCACCATGTTTAGTGGTGATGGCCACTAAACATGAGAGAAGTCCCTGCTTGCAGCTGGCTCAGCTCTAGCCTCTCCAATTCCATCCCTACCTCTCACCAAGGTGGAGGCTACCAGCACACCTTGGGGGAAGACAGAGACCATGCTCACTAAAAATCCAGGTCTACCACCAAAGCCACTGGACACATGCAGACTGCAGAGGGATGTTCCACACAAGGACACACTTTAAGACTTGGATAGGTAAATGCTTCACTTAATTTCACAGGGATAAAGTTAAACAAAATGAGAAACAGAAAAATATGTTTAAAATGAAGGAACAAGAAAAAAAACCTGAAAAAAAAACCCTAATGAAATACATATAAATAATTTACCTTAGGCTGGGGGAAAGAACAGATAAACACAAGAATATAATAACTGTAAAGAAAAAGTAAACTAGTAGTGGGAATTAACAGCAGTTTAGGTGATACAGAAGGAAACACAAGCAATTTGGAAGATAGAATAATGGAAATCACCTAATCAGAACAGCAAAAAGGAAAAAAATTAAAAATGAGTATAGTTTAAGGGACCTCTGAGACAACATCAAGCATACTAACATTTGTAGTATAGGGGTCCTAAAAGGAGAAGAGAGAAAAAAATGCAGAAAATATATTTGATGAGATACTGGCTGAAAACTTCCAGAACCTGAAGAAAGAAACAGGTCTCCAGCTAAAGGAAACACAGAGAATCTCAAACAAGATAAACCCAAAGAGATCCACACCAAGACATATCATAATTTAGATGATAGACATTAAAGGCAGCAAGAGAAAATCAAAGAGCCACATACAAGGGAACCCCCCTCAAGCTATCAACTAGTTTTTCAGCAGAAAACCTGCAGGCCAGAAGGGAGTGGCCAAATATATTTAAAGTGCTGAAAGAAAAAAAACTACAACTTAGGATATTCTAGCCAGCATGGTTATCATTCAGAATTGAAGGGGAGATAAAGAGGTTCTCAGACAAGTTAAAACTAAGAGTTCATCAACACTAAACTGCTCTTCCAAGAAGTGTTAAAGTGTCTTCTTTAAGTGAAATAAAAGGGCTACAACAAGAAATAAGAAAGTATGAGAAAGGAAAAATCCTACTAGTAAAGGCAAATATAAAGTAAAGTAAGTAAAGGCAGTTGATCAACCACTTACATAAGCTAGTCCAAAGCTTAAAAGAGAAAAATTGTAAAATCAACTCTAACTGCAATAAACAGTTAAGGAATAGACGTGAAGATGTAAACTATGACATAAAGAATGCAAAACATCAAAACATGAGGTTGGAAAGTAAAAAAAGTAGAGCTTTTAGAATGTGTATGAACTTAAATGACTATCAGTTGAATATAACTAGATATAGCTATAGATGAACTCCATAGTAACCAAAATGAAAAACGTACAATACACAAAAACTAGAGAGAAAAGAACACTAACACTAAAATAAATAAATAAATAAAGCCACAAAGGAAGAGCCTAAAAAAAGAACAGAGAAGAACTACAAAAACAACCAGAAAATAACAAAATGGAAATACATAGTATATACCTCTCAGTAATCACTTTAAATGTCAATGGGCTAAATGCCCCAATCAAGAGACAGGATGGCTGATTGGATTTTAAAAATCCATCTATATGATGCCTACAAAAAACTCACTTCAGAGCTAAAAACATATAGACTGAAAGTGAAGGAATGGAAAAAGATGTTCCATGCAAATGGAAACAAAAAGAAAGCGGGAGTACCAATAATCATATCAGACAAAGTAAACTATAAAACAGTCTAGGGCTTCCCTGGTGGCACAGTGGTTGAGAGTCCACCTGCCGATGCAGGAGACACGGGTTCGTGCCCCGGTCAGGGAAGATCCCACATGCCATGGAGTGGCTAGGCCTGTGAGCCATGGCTGCTGAGCCTGTGCATCTGGAGCCTCTGCTCTGCAACAGGAGAGGCCACAACAGTGAGAGGCCCGCCTATTGCCAAAAAAAAAAAAGTCTATAATAAAAGACAAAGAAGGGCATTATGTGATGATAAAGGGATCAATACAAGAAGAGGATATAACATTTGTAAACATAAATGCACCTAATATAGGGGCACCTAAATATATAAAGCAAATATTAACAGACATAAAGGGAGAAATTGACAACAATAAAATAATAAGAGGGGACTTTAACACCCACTTATATCGATGGACAGATCATCCAGAGAAAAATTCAATAAGGAAACAGTGGTCTTAACTGACACATTAGACTAGGTGGAGTTGATAGATATCTACAGGACATTTCATCCAAAAACAGCAGAATACACATTCTTTCCAACCGCACATGGGATATTCTCCAGGGTGGATGACATAGTAGGCCACAAAACATGTCTCAACAAATTCACGAGGAAAGAAATTATGTCAAGAATCTTTTCCAAACACAACTGTATGGCACTAGAAATCAATAACAGAAAGAAAATGGGAAAAATGCAGACACATGGAGACTAAACAACATACTGCTAAGAAACCAATAGGTCAATGAAGAAATCAAAGAGAAAATCAGAAAACACTTTGAGACTAATGAAAACGAAGCACAACTTTTCAAAATCTATGGGATGTAACGAAAGCAGTTCTAACAGGAAAGTTTATAGTAATACAGGCCTACCTCAAGGAACAAGAAAAATCTCAAATAAACCACCTAACCTACCATCTAAAGGAATTAGAAAAAGAAAAGCAAACAGAGCCCAGAGTCAGTACAAGGAAGGAAATAATAAAGAACAGAGAGGAAATAATAAAATAGAGTCCAAAAAACAATAGAAAAGATCAGTGTAACCAAGAGTTTATTTTTTGAAAAGATAAACAAAACTAATAAGGCTTTAACTAGACTCATTAAGAAAAAAAGAAAGAGGAACTAAATAAACAAAATAAGAAATGAAAAATGAGAAAATAAATTGATATCACAGAAAACAAACTTATGGTTACCAGGGGTAAGGGGGGAAATAAATTGGGAGATAGGGATTTATATATACACACTAATATACATAAAATAGATAACTAATAAGGACCTACTGCATAGCACAGGGAACTCTACTCTGTAATGGCCTATATGGGAAAAGAATCTAAGAAAGAATGGATATATGTATATGTATAATTGATTCACTTTGCTGCACACCTGAAACTAATGCAACACTGTAAATCAGCTATACTCCAATAAAAATTAAAAAAAATTTTTTAATGGAAAACAAAACAAAAAAATTACAAACAATCATAAGAAAATACTATGAACAGGTATATGCCAACAAACTAGACAACCTACAAGAAATAGATATATTACTAGAAACATACAATCTTTTAAGACTGAATCAGGAAGAAATAGATAACTGTACCTACAAATTACTAGTATTGAAATTGAATCAGTATCAAAAATCCCCCAACAAACAAAAGTTTGGGACCAGAGAGCTTCACAGGGTAATTCTACCAAACATATAAAGGAGAGTTAATACCTATCCTTCTCAAACTATTCCAAAAAATTGAAGAGGACTGAACAGCCCCAAATTCATACCATAAGGCCATTCTTACTCTGATGCCAAAAGCAGAAAATTCATCACAAAATAGAAAATTACAGGCTAATATCCCTGATGAATACAGATGCTAAAATCCTCAACAAAATATTAGCAAGCCAAATTGAACAATATATACCAAAGATTATAGACAATGATAAAGTGGGATATATTCCAGGGATGCAAGGATGGTTCAATATCCACAAATCAATAGTTTTCAAAGTACTGTACTGTAAGATTAAAAATGTTTTATTTTTTGTGTTTGTTTGTTTTTTATGTATTATTTGTGTGAAAAATATTATAACACTATTACAGTACAGTACTGTATAGCCAATTCTGTTAGTTGGGTATCTAGGCTAATATTGGACTTATGGACGTGCTCTCAGAACTGAACTCATTTGTATGTAGGGGACATAGTAAACATAAATAAATGCCATGTATAACAAGCCCATAGCTGACATCATACTGAATGGTGAAATGCTGAAAGCATTTCCTCTAAGATCAGGAACAAGACAAAGGTGTTTACTCTCACCACTTCTATTCAACATAGTAATAGGAGTTCTAGTCACAGTAATAAGACATGATAAAGAAATAAAAGACATTCAAGTTGGAATGGAAGAAGTAAAACTGTCACTATTTCAGATTACATAATGCTATACATACAAAACCCTAATACTCCATCAAAAAAAATTATTATAATAAATGAATTCAGTAATGAACTATCAGAAAGAGCAATCAAGAAAACAATCCTATTTACAATCTCATCAAAAAAGAATTAAATGCATAGAAATAATCAAGGGGATGAAAGATCTATACAATGAAACTATAAGATATTGATGAAGGAAACTGAAGATGATACAAATAAATAAAAGGTATCCCATGTTCATGAATTGGAAGAAGTTATACTATTAAAATGTCCATACTCATCAAGCAATCTAAAGATTTAATGCAATCTCTATAAGAATACCCATGGCATTTTTTCACAGAACTAGAAAAATAATCCTAAAATTTGTATGGAACCACAAAAGACCACAAATAACCACAGCAATCTTGAGAAAAAAAGAACAAAGCCAGTAGTATCACACTCCTTGACTTTGGATTATACAACAAAACTACAGTAATTAAAGCAGCACAGTACTGGCATAAAAATAGACACATAAAACAATGGAACAGAATATAGAGCCCAAAAGTAAACCCACACACATATGGTCAATTAATCTATGACAAATGAGGAAAAATATACAATGGGGAAAAGACTGTCTCCAATAAATGGTGCTGAGAAAACTGGACAGCTACATGCAAAAGAATTAGAATTCTTTTAGAATTCCTCACACCACATATAAAAATAAACTCAATATGTATCAAAGACTTAAATACAAGACCTAAATCCATAAAACTTCAAGAAGAAAACATAGGCAGTACACTCTTTAGCACCGGTCTTAGTAGTACTTTTTTTTTGGTATGTCTAATCAGGCAATGGAAACAAAAGCCAAAATAAGCAAATGGAACTACATAAAACTAAAAGCCTTTTACACAGTGTGGGAAATGATCAACAGAATGAAAAGGTCACTTAATGGGACCTTTGAATGGGAGAAGATATTTGCAAACAATATATATCAATCATAAGAAGTTAATATCCAAAATAAACAAAGAACTTATACAACCCAACATCAAAACACCCAAGTAATCCAACTTAAAAAATGGGCAGATTACCTTAAAAGACATTTTTCCAAAGAAGACATACAGTTGGCCAATAGGCACATGTAAAGTTGTTCAGTAACACTAATTATCAGGGAAATGCACATCAAAACCACAATGAGTTATCACTTCACACCTCTCAGAATGGCTATTTTCCAAAAGATAACAAATAACAAGTGCTGGTGAGGTTGTGGAGAAAAAAGAACCCTTGTGCACTATTGGTGGGAATGTAAATTGGTGCAGCTATTATGGGAAACAGTATGGAGGTCTCTTTAAAAAATTAAAAATTGAACTACCATACAACCCAGCAATTTTATTACTCAATATTTATCTGAAGGACTTGAGAACACTAATTTGAAAAGATTTATGCACCCTCATGTACATTGAAGCATTATTTACTATAGCCATGATACACAAGCAACCTGAGTGCACATCAACAAATGAATGGATAAAGCTGATGTGGCATATATATATACACACACACACACACACACATACATATATATACACACACATATATATACACACACACATACCCACACACACAATGGAATATTACTTATCTATGAAAAAGAAATGTTGCATGTTGCCACTTTTTTGAAACATGGGTGGACATAGAGAGTACTATGTTAAGTGAAATAGGAGAGACAGAGAAAGACATATACTGTATAAATTCACATATATGTAGAAATCTAAAAATACAAACACTCAGAAATACAGAGAACAGGCAATTGTCAGAGGGAGGGGACTGGGGAGAGGAGAGAACTAGCTGAAGGAGATTAAGAGGTACACATTTTCAGCTACAAAATAAGTTATAGGTATGAAATACACAGTGTGGGAAATATAGTCAATAATTATGTATTATCTGTGTATGGTGACAGATTGTAACTGGACTTACAGCGGTGATCATTTTGAAATGTACAGAAGTATTGAATCACTATGTTGTGTAACAGAAATGAACATAGTACTGCATATCAATTATACTTCAAAAGCAAATAACCAGCCAAATAAGTTCAAAGAAAAAAGCATCATATTTGTGATTACCAGAGACAAAGGGTCAGGGGAAGAAAAATTGTACTGAAAAAAGAAACAAAAGATTATTATTTAAAACATACCTGATTAAGATAAAGCTTATTATAATAAGCTTATAAAGTTTATAATAAGTTTTTCTTTTATGTTGAGAACAAGAACTCTCATTTACTGTAGTGGTATTTGGAAAACAGTTTGGTGTTACCTATCATACTTGAATTTGTGCATATACTATATGTTATATAAATTCTACTCCTAGAAATATATTCTTTTAGTACTGTCCCACATATCCACCAGAGATATGTATAACAGTGTGTATATCAGCATCATTCATAATAGTAGTAAATAAATAAATATATAACCTGGAAATATATATAACACAAATATTCAATAGCAGAAAAAATTCTTGTATCTCAATGAAATATTATAAAATTGCGAAAATGAAGAATAGGCAAACATCATCAATATTAATAATTCTAATGGGACTCTATGATAAAATAACTAGGTGTTTGGAGCCAGACTTCCTGGTTTCTAATCCTGGCTTAGCCATTTACTTGCTGTTTAGCCTTATGCATAATACTTAACCTCTCCTTGACTCACTTTTCTCATGTATATAATAAGGATAAATAAAGCAAACAACCACCAAAAATTTTTGCAATGTTAAAACATTTATGTTCATATTAAGTACCATAAAATTGTTAGTTTTTACTATCCCAGAAATTCCCACCAAAATATTACTGAAGAAATAAATTTCAAAAAAATACATAATTGTTAGCATATTTAATATTAAAAATAAGCAAAACATAATTATTTAACAGATATTTATATTTGGGGTAAATGTATTTTTAAGGAACAAGAATATAAATAACTAGAAAAAGGACAGAAGTTAATGACTTGAGGGTCAAAAGGGAATAATTTCAGGCAATGGAATACAAGCATTTTCAATTGTGTTAGTGATGTTTTATTTTTAAGCTAAGTCCTGTGTGCACAGTTGTTTGATGATTATCACTATCCTTCAGATTGCACAGTCATGCTATATACTCTTTATGTGAAATGAATCACAATAAAATTTTTTTAACTTTAAAAAATTGTCTAAAATCTACAACTATTCATAAGTACTATTTTGTTTCATTACAATATGTTAAGTTTCTTAGAGCAGAAATTTCTGTTCCTGCTGGACCTCCAATGCCTACAAAAGTCCCTGGTAGGTAGTGGTTGCTCAGTGCATATTGATGATGGATTGAATGTTAATATATAATAACCTAAACAAGATTGAAGAAAAATTATGTTGAAATTGCACTGTGACATTATCGAACCTTCATTTTCCACTTACACAAACCTGAGAACATCGAATTCTTCCTGACCTAGATGTTTTGTTTTTGATCCTCTTTTCCATGATGTACTTAGATCTGCCAACTCTTGTTCCATAGTCTCTCTGAAATCTATCTTTTCTCCTTTTGCATCCAGACCTCACTAACTTTCTGAGTACTGCCAATATTGCACTAAAATTCATGCTCCATACTCTGGTATAAGTTCTTTTACTTGAAACATAACTTTAAGCTAGGCAAACAGACTCCTGCAAATTTAAGTTAGGCAAACAGACTCCTGCAAATCAAAGGTGGTATAGTTTATAAATAAAGGAGTAAGAAAGAAATGATTTTCATTCATCTTATTTTTAATCACAAGAACTATTTCCAAAAAGGACAAAACTCAAGAAAGCAGGCAAAAAACAAAACCCATAAAAACCCAAAAACCAAACCAAACAAAAAACTATGCTTGTGAAAATAATGAAAAGAGTAGTTATTCAGTTAAAATTTTTAAAAATACATAAATCTCAAAAGAAATAATTTTAAAATGAGGAAATCAGCCACTTTTAAATGTTAGATTGGAGAACTTTTATAAATCTGACAATTTACCTTATAGAGTGAAATATAGTTTGAGCCCATTAATCAACATGAATCCCATCTAAAAATAATCCTCAATATGGACTTTCTCAGGACATATAAGATATGTAAGAAATAATATATTCTTTCTAATTTATAATAGATGTTATATAATTGTATAATTGCTCCTTCTGAATAGATAACTCAATATGAAAAATATGAAATCCATGTCAAGCAAGCAATACAAATATTTAAGCACTTATTATTCATTTTTAAGCACTTTCTATGTGTCCAGTTTTGAGAAGATTACCAGTGATATAAAAATTAAGAAATACATTATATTTATGTTCAAATAGCTTGTAGTCTCATTAAAGAGATAAGTAGCTATAGTACTAATTAAGTGCTGTAAATAAGTATTCACAAGATCACATGCAATCCCAGCAAACAAAGTCTATCTTAAATAGGCAAAGCAAGGAAGAAAATGCATAGATATTGAAATCTAAGTGTTTTCTGAGTGAAAAATGGGAGAAAATGGAGATAGATAGGAAAAGCCTTCCAGGTAGATGCAAAAATACAAAGATGTCAAAGCTTATAAGAAATCTGAAGAATAAAGTCTAATGAAACAAGAACATGAAAGTATTTAAAGCAATGATGAAAATACACTGATGAAAATTCAAATTTAAATTTGGAACCAAATTTAAAGTCCCTTACATACATATTAAACCATATAACTCAATGAGCATAAATGCTATTTTGTTTCTTCATAATTAGTCTCTTAGTGCTTGATAAAATATAAAATAACATTTTGCAGCCATTGTGACCTAAGGACCCTTTCCAGGATGTAACACTTTGTATATATTCCAAATATGAAGTTTAGATCTGTTATAAAAATCATAAAATCAACATTGATCGTGGGAAATAAGTCTCCTTGGGACACCTTTAAGAAAATACGTATTTTAAGTTATATTATTCAGAGATAATCTTGAGTGCTATAATATCCTAGAACTGAATTTTTCTTTCATTTACAACTTCTAGAGGTCTTCTCTGTTCCTGGTTTCCAACAGGCCCGTTTGGGGAAAAGTGAACATTAGAAATGTGGATTCCATATTCTTTCAGTATTATAGGAGACATTAAAACAGGGAAAAAGCTTCATGACATTGGTCTTGGCAATTATTTCTTGGATATGATACCAAATCACAGACAACAAAGCAAAAATAGACAAGTGAGACTACAAACTAAAAAGCTTCTGTACAGCAAAGGAAATTAACAGTGTGATAAGGCAACAAATGGAATGGGAGAAAATATCTGCAAACCCTGCATTTGATAAGGGGTTACTATTCAAAATGTATAAAGAATTCTACAACTCCATAGCAAAAAAAAAAAAAAAATTAAAAATGGGCAATAGACTTTTCTCCACATAAGATATTCAAATGTCCAGCAAGTATATGTAAAAGTGCTCAATATCACTAATGTAAATGAAGGGAAATGCAAATGAAAACCATAATGAGACATCATCTCATACCTGTTAGGATGGCCGTTACTAAAAAAAAGAAAAGATAGCAAGTGTTGGTGAGGATGTGGATAAACTGGAACCCTCATATACTGTTGGTGGAAATATAAAATTGTTTATTTGCTCTGGACAACAGTTTGGAGGTTCCTCAAAAATTAAAAATGGAACTATCATATGATCCATCAATCCTACTTCTGGGTGCACTATTCAAAAGAATCAGGATCTTGAAAATTTATTTGCACTTCTATGTTCACTGCAACAATATTCACAAATACCAACATTTGGAAACAAATTTCCACTGATAGATGAATAAATAAAGATGGCTTGTCAACCATATACGAAGTAAAACCTGTCTCCATTCTCTATTTTCCTGCTGTCTTGCATAGGCAAGTTTTGAGAGAATATGAATACAGCTATTTAATTGCTTGACTATAATATTTCTTGATAGATTGACTCTTTATGGTTTACAAATAATCCCTATCCAATCCCTTTCATTCTCCAAGTGTAGGATAGCTGGTGAAGACTTGAATTATCTCAGATCAAAGGAATAGCTGGATAATTCCTATTGGAGTTTCAGGATCTACTGACATCTATCCTTAATTAGATTCTGATCTTATACGCTATTGCAGACTTGACTCCATTCTTTAGATGTGTTTTTAGAATCATTTCTCCTTTGAGATCCTGTTTGTAGTTCATCCTGTAACTTCAAACTTACAGTAAATTTTCTTGCTTTCTAGACACAACCTATCATATAAGTCTTGCTGACATTTTGTCCCCATTAACTTCATCCTCCTGAATTTTTCCTCTTGGTTCAATCCCCACTGATTTGTCTTGAAGTTACTATCTCTGAAATTGGCAGAGGACTTGTCTCTGAGTACTGTTTTTAGAGGCAATGACACAAGATTCTAGGAGTTTGGACGGTGGCAGGAACTCAGTTAATAAGAAACTGTAGGGAAAAGGTCAGAATAATACCAAAAGCAGAACTGACAAGTCTAACTTGCTGAGTACTAAACTAGGAATTCTTATAGCTATAGGGGTTAGAATAATGTAGAGGCACGATCTTAAGAGTCTTGAACAAAAATATACTATTTTACTAAGTTTGATTTACATGTCATCCTGCTGGAGCATACTTAACATGGGTGTGAGGACATCTCTGTGCCTGTGAAGAGAAATGGCAGAGGCATGAATGTCTCCATTTGACTCACGAGGAGACAGAGAACAAAGTTGTCTGGTTTGAGTCAAGGCTGATGTTTTTAAAAGCAGCTATTTATATTTTCTATATCATTGCTTTATATCCAAACGCTTTCTTTAAAATGTCAGTTGCAGGAACATTGATTTAACTTATAAACTTGCAGACTTTCTAAATATTCATAAAAGAGGTAACTTATTTGAAGTAATCTATAAAGACAATCCAGCTTTTTCCCCCACATCTAAGATCAATAAATCAGATACTATGTAATGTCTTTGGGGGATGGGATTGATTTTTCAATATTTTAACATTCCTGTAAAACTACTGTATTAACTCTATAAAGTTCCCATTTAAATTTGGTCTATTACACTTTATTGGAGCTATGTAAACTGATTTTAACTACTGAATATCCTCTTTTCCCACAAAAAAGAAGAAAAAAATCTGAGAATTTAATGAAAACTACAATAATTACCACTGCATGCTATTTATAAAAATGCATTCTGCTCCTGACCTAGTGTGTTACTTAGTGATATCTTGAGTCTTGACATATTTCCTGTGGGTGGAAAATTAATTGACTAATTTAATACTATACTATTTTGGAATGGTGTTTCTAAGTAAATATGCTACTGAAAATTTACTGTTATTCTTTTAGAAACTTTATTATTCTAGTTTTATTAGTATGGACATATCTCCTATTATTGTAAAGTTTATATAAAATGATCTTTCTATATTATGGTTTGTCTTAGGATTTAAATATTAGCTTTTTATATTATATTATATTAAATTTCTTAACTTGAAATTTTATATGTACCAGCAGCATAATTTTTAGTTGTAAGAAAGTAACAATACACTGAAATATTTGATAATGTGTATTTCTTTTGTACACTTATGAAATCATTTAAATCTAACTCGCGGAGATAAGAAGCTTCCCTATTAATTCTTATTTATTCACCTTTTTAAATTTATTTTTGGCTGCGTTGGGTCTTCGTTGCTGCACGCGGGCTTTCTCTAGCTGTGGCGAGCGGGGGCTACTCTTTACTGCAGCGTGCGGGTTTCTCATTGCAGTGGCTTCTCTTGTTGCAGAGCACGGGCTCTAGGCACGTGGGCTTCAGTAGTTGTGACCCGCGGGCTCTAGAGAGCAGGCTCAGTAGTTGTGGCACACGGGCTTAGTTGCTCTGCGGCATGTGGGATCTTCCCAGACTAGGGCTCGAACTGGTGTCCCCTGCATTGGCAGATGGATTCTTAATCACTGCGCCACCAGAGAAGCCCCTCTTATTTTTAATATTAGCGCTCAGATACTTCAATGAATATGTTCAATTCTTGGAATTTGGTCCACTGAAAAATTTTAAAACTAGTCTCAATCTTAGACAAGAAACAGAAACATTGGGGTACCTGACTTTCTTATGCTTTCTATCTTCTTATTTTTCATAAGGTACTATTATTTCAAAGGAGGTAAATAGAACTCAAGCACATATGTTACTTCATTAACTTCAGCCATAAAGATAATGGCTATGTTTTATTATAACAAAACATAGATAATTATAAACTCACATTCTCCCTTTCTCATATTTGAGTAGTGTTGCTTTGCAAAGACATAGTTGTGCCTGCAAAGTTCAGAGAAGTTAATTTCTGCTTCCAAGAAAACTTCTCTGATTTTTTTTTTTTTGCTTTGATTTCTATTGGCTTTTAATGTCTTTCTTCAGGCTAATATCTAAGACCCCCTACCTGCTGACTCCTTGTAAAATACTTTGGAATAGCAACACAAAAATACCATTGTACAGCCAGTATGATGCTGTTAAATCTTAATGGTAAAACATTCTCTTAGTAAGTTTTAACATAGTCTAAATGTCCTACTTAGAATGAGAACGTATTTCTAAATGTTAACTATGGATCATGTAATTCTGGGTAGCAGCTATAAGAAATTTCAAAGACTTGCATAATATTAGGTTTAACACAATAAAGACAGATATTTCATTTATATTACATTTATGTATACCACTGTAGTTTGAGTTTTTATATCTTAAGAAGTGTATGCTTTATTAAGATCAAAGCAATTGTGATCAATTGATTATCACAGGTATGAATCCCTATAGTGACCTTTACTAATATTAAACAATGATAATTTTAAAGGAAAATATTTACTTTGACTTACAAGTTTGAAGACTGTTGTACAAGTTATTCATAGCAGGAATAACTTAGATGTCTAAAATACTGCTAAGTACACAAAAATGCATATGAAAAGAACTATACTTAAAATTATATTTTATTAGCATATTAAAATATGATAATAAAACTCTGTTAGCATAGTTCTGATTGCATAGATTCATAAACAAAAAATTCGTCCCTCTTATTTCAATTTTACTCATTAATATGGTAAATTTTGATCCTAAATTATACTTCTACCAATTTTTAAAAATACATCTGTCACTACACTGGGGTCTGGCATTAAAAATTGGATAATCAATTAAATTGATAAACTCAGCAAATCTTCAAAAACTCATTATAGCTTTTTTTAAACTTGAAATAAAGTAAACTTGGCATCACACAATGAAATAAAATATAAACAGGCTGGATCCAGATGTTTAACCATCAAGACACAAGATGGTTGAACTGCTGGAAAGGGATGTGATTTATGTGCTTTGACTCAGAAAGCTTTCAAATGGTTAGAAGTAGATCAAGGGAGGCAGGAAAATTATCAATATGAATGCTACACTGAGTTATATTTTTTCCAGCCAATACCTGGAGCAGTCTGTTGGTAGTACAGCAATCAAATGAACAAATAGAATTGTCATTAGTGGCTTTGCACTCATGCCTTACTAATGAAAATTGACAAAAAGACAGATAGTTTGCAAAGGTTTGAAATCTAAATTGAACAAATTAACAGAGAAAGTTAATAACCTGGAAACACCAATCGATGGCCCAAAGGAATAAACTGCTAGTGTTGACTGAGTCATTACATGAAACTCAAAGGAAATGATACACTCTAAAAATTTTGCAGCAGTGGGAGAGAAAGGAAGGTCAAGTTTTATGACTTTAACTAGAAACCAGTGAGAACTGTACATACATGCTCTATAAATATCAAATTTACCTCAGGGGTTAGAGAAACCAACCAGGTAGCCTACTTGAAAAATGATGACTCCGAAGTGTTTAAATTGAATGCAAGGTGCAATTAGTCGATTCCTCAGGAAAAAAAGCAACAATCTATATTCTGGGGTATCTTATTTGCTTTTTTTTTTTTTTTTTGCCTGGTTTTCAGGAAAAGTATGTTTCTAAATTGACAATGGTACAGTAAACGAAAGTGGTTTCCAATTTACTTTTCAGAAATATTAATACAAATCACTTTCTCTCCTGTATAATTAACAGTATAATAAAACTCCAGAATTAATGAATGCAATAACAAATGAACAAATTAAAAAATGGATCTGTCATTACAAATAGACTATTATATTTTAACCTACTTTTTCCAGAGTTATTACTATCATTTTAATTCACTATTCATTCTAAACTTAAATAATGCCCAAGGAGTCCCCAAATTTTATAGGAATTATGCCCAGATATACAAATTAATTAAGACTCATTGAGGGCTTCCCTGGTGGCACAGTGGTTGAGAGTCCGACTGCTGATGCAGGGGACATGGGTTCGTGCCCCAGTCTGGGAGGATCCCACATGCCGCGGAGCGGCTGGGCCCGTGAGCCATGGCCCCTGAGCCTGCACATCCAGAGCCTGTGCTCCGCAACGGGAGAGGCCACAACAGTGAGAGGCCCGCGTACCGCAAAAAAGAAAAAAAAAGACTCATTGAGAAGTTAGCATTTGAAAAACACTTTGTCAAAACACCATCTTTTCTGACTATAATTTAAGTTCTCTCTCTCTCTCTCTCACACACACACACACACACACACACACACAAAATACTTCTATTTATTGTGTAGTCCTTCACAGCATTCTTTGTTCTATCCAGTTCTTCCCGTTTGGCAACATTGTTCAAAACTTTGAATAGTCTGGAACACAGAAAAAAATTCTGTATAATATAATATTTGATAGGAGATGGGTTCTTAGAAGAGACAGCATTCTGCATGCTAGGATTCATTGACAGTTTGCAACTGCTGATATACTAAGAATACTAAGGGCATATCAGAAGAGACAACTGGAAACTATTAAGGTATACATTAGGTAAATCTATCATTTCACCTTTGTTCCACACTTCACCTTTGTTCCACATTTGTTCTACATCTGAAGGGTCATATTGATAAATTTTAACAGAAGACCAACATGAATGACTAGTTAGAGTAACAAAACTAGTAAGATCAGAAGATTTAAATGGCATATGGGAAGATTGTTCTGGGACCCATTAAAAAAATTGAGCCATAGTAAAAAAGCTGGACCATGGAAATATTCAACAACAAATATTGCAGATGATTTTTAGGCATATTACTTGATCTGATCAATCAATGTTTTAGTTAAAAGAATGGTTTATTTGAGTATTTGACATTGCATATGTCACTGCCTCCAGATGACGGGTTTAGTTTGCTTAACAGGTCTGTTTTCTGTAATGTAAAAGCCAATGTATTTGGGGATACTCCATTTCTTATTCAACATATAAATGCTTCTTTCATAAAAATATATATTGCAAAAAATAAAACTAAAGTGAGTAAATATCACTCTTTAGTAAAGATGTTGTTTCATATTTAAAATATAATAAATATTCATGAGATAGAAATTAAATATAGAGGAAAGTAGAGAAAAGAGAAATAAAAATTTCTTATATTACCCCAAAACAGAGACAAATACTGTCAACAAGTTTGTGTGTTTCCATTATTCTGTCAATGCACTGAAGTATATCTTATATATATAAACATATTGTACATATATGTATATGTATAATTCTAATTGTTTTGTACTTTAAAATGGACATATGTCCATTTATTTTCAGCTAGATGGTTGTAAAATTGTATATATACACACACACGCACACACACATACACAGAGTAACGAATGGTAGCCTTATGAAAGCGATGGGATGCTTGTGCTTTGAAGAAATGATCTTTCTGTGAGTACGGGAAACAACTTCTCTGGGAATGCACGGTCATTCAGACTCAGGCAAGGAGAAGCTTGGTTTAGGGTGCTGGTAATTTCTTCCTAGATAAAAATTTTAAGGATCAAATTAAATGTGTAAACATGATTCTGGGGTCAGAGAAATCATTGAATTAAAGCAACATCAATCAAAAATGTATCATAACTCTCTAGAAACATGCTTATATATACTAAAAAGAAATGATTAGAGAGATTATAGTGATTAACTGAAATTTTCTACTTAGCAAAACTTTATTAAGTTTGTATTTTATGACACATTCTTAAAGGAAAGGGATTTATTCTATTCTTCTATCAACGATTTATCTTACTTCATTATGATTCTAACACTGTTCCATTAATATTGATTTCTTAGCTGCCTTTGGAAGTAAAACAACACTTTAAAATGTGTGCATGGCTTGAAACAGATAGATAATGCAAACATATAGCAAAAGAATTTGTGGATACACTCAACTAGTATTCTGCTTGTTCTTCTGCACCAAAAGGAGAAAATTTTACATAAAATTAGACAAAGATTGACAAAGAAGTTAAACCCTGAAGTTAAGCACCTAGATCACCAGTTCCCAAGCCATCCATGACTGATTTCAGTAAGAGGTACAAAGTAAATTTTCAGATGACATGGCTGAACCACCTTGAGTTGGTTTAAAAAAAAGTATGTTAAATAAACCTTCATCATCACCATGCTACTAACTTTACCAAAGTTGCTTGTGAGAGCTATATTTTAATTAATTACAAATGATTATTCTATTCATTATTACAAAATAAATATACATTTCAGATTTGAAAAAAAGATTATAGGTACAAAATCACAGGAGTTTTCTTAACTTTCCTGTAATTCGCAACAGCATAGTATTGTTATAAGAGACAGAATATTAGGAAGGATATACAGTTTCTTACTTACAGTTACTTTATTTTTAGTTGATCATGGCACTACAAACTGTCTTGTCATTTAAAGAAAATTGGTTTTATTTAGTATGTAATGGGCTTTTATAATACTCAGTATAATTTCAACAACTGAGAAAATTATATCCAGAGGACAATTTTATGAAGCACTTAGACACAAACAATGTAAAACTACATTAATGTTATCTCTTCTTACTTGTCTGTAGCCACCATTTGATTTTTGTAAAGTAGAAGAAATTATTTATGCATATTAACAAAGTAAAATCTCCAAAAGGAAAGATAAATAATTGATAAGCTATTTCCCTATGAAACAGTGATGAGAAAACAAACCACCATATGGTTTGTTGATGGGATCTGAGTCAGAAAGCTTCAAATTCTTTTGTTACAGGAATTTGTTTTCCTCCAAATGTATATAATATTAGCTGTTTAGTTTACATTGCAAATAAATTTTAAAATTCTAATCTTTTCGAGTCTTTAACTTAGTAACCATCTGACATAATTGAACATAAATATTTTATATTTTCTTTCTCTAAGTATTTTTAACATAAACATGTTGAGAAATAAACATAAACCAATTTTTTACTCTACTACAAGCTGATAGCATCATTGTCAAATTTTATTTGTTTAAAAAGAAAAATCTTTGCATGGGTCATGTGCATGTATGTAGAAACAGGAATTCTTTTATGAGAGTGAAAAGAAAGAATTTGCGATCTTGTTTTTCCAATTGTCATATTCTGGGATCTAACTGGAAAATCATTAAAAATTAGGGCCACTAATCATTTAAATCCTTCTCTTAACAGTTGGACAAGAGCAATAGTGTTTCTGTCCTGCATAATTAACGTAATGAATACTAATTTGTTTAGTATATTAACTAAATGTGTGTGTGTGTGTGTGTGTATCTATGTGTGACTTTTGGTATCAATAGAACAAACACTTATAAAATTATCTCCCTCTAATTTGTGGACTTGCTTAATTATTTAAAAGTGTAGACTTCATCTTGGAGATCAAGTCCAAATATAGTGTCCTGCAGGCCTAGGGAGATAAGATTAAAGTTTACATTATAAATAGGTAGGATCAATATGCCAAGAACTCTGTAAAATTTAAAGGTAAGAATTTTCAGGTTGAAAATCTAAGTTTTAAGACACAATCCAGAAGAAAATCCCAGGTATGTATGAGACTGTAAAGCAGAGTTATTAATTAGGATGTAGAGTACAAAGTTGTTATATACACACTCTTAAAACTTTGGAATAAAACCTGAGAGATAAAAGATTATTAAATGTCACTAATGTGCATACTTGAGAACTGTTCAACATCATCCATAGCTCATTACTTTGAGTAGGCTACTGGGAAGGGATGGTGAATATATTTTTTCCCAAAACATAACAGGGTAGGTCTCAATTTTTTTTAAAGAGGATAAACTGTTTATTAAGTAACTATGGAAAAAAATAATGATTATTCACTAGAAGGGCAAAAACACAACTATAAAATTTAGCTTCTTATTCCTTATCCAAAGAGAGAAAGAAATATCAATAGCCATTAATATTTAGTTTCTCAAGAAAGTAAAATCACATAAAAATATATGTATTAATTTTCATATATCATATTTGATAGTTTTTTTTATAGAACAGTTTTAGATTTACAGAAAAAAAAATAGAGAAGATAAACAGAGTTTGCCATACCCATGTACACAGTTTATCCCTGGCTATATACCAGAATCATCTGGACTTCCATACCAGATCACTTAAATCAGAATTATTTAGGGAAAAGCTTATGCATGGATATCCTTAAAAGCATCTTTGATGACTCTGAGAGCTATCCCTATACATAAATTTCTAGTTAATGAGACACATTTAATATACATTCTTAATACCATTTCCTTCTGAAACATCAATAAACAAAGTCAAATGGAACAGGTAAAAAGATGGCAGCAAAAAATATTAGAAGCTTTAATGAAGATAGACAAGTAGTAACTTATTTAGCAGGCCAGAAGAGAAATTGAAATTTAAAGCAGCACTGGAGGGATGCAGCAAGCGAAGCCTCGCTTGAACCTTAGGAAGCCCAGGAGTGGAAGACTCCTGCTAACTAAACAAAGGGTTCAAACAGAGCTGAAACTAAGAGGATTGATTGAAAGTTCATTGGAACATGGACTTCAATTTTTCATTAAAACCTTTTAAAAATACTAAAATTTAAATATACTTAAAATCTGTAAGGATTCACAGTTATAAAAAGTTATAGAAAACTTATAAAACAATTTACTTTATGGCAAAGTGCAGTTAATGATTGTAAACTATAAAGAAGATTTTCTACTTTTACCCTTATATTTCTACCATATTGGAATATTTTATGGGAACATATTTTATGTATAATTTAATTAATATTCTAAAGAGATTAAATCTTGCCAGTGTTCATTATTTTGAAAGTAGGATTCTATTTTCTCTACTGAAATTTCAAGGACTGTACTTTTAAAGTTTATATCTCTTCTACCAGATTATAATATAATGACATGTAAGTCGTTATTTATGAGTATAGTGAATACTTCTTAATTGTTTACTTATGGATCCTATGTTGTGCTGTACTATCCAAAATCCCCTTGTTATGGACCAAATGTCTGTGTCCCCCACAAATTCATATGTTGAAACCCTCATCTCCAATGTGACAGTATTTGGAGGTAGGACCTTTGTGAGGTAATTAGGGTTAGATTAGGTCAGGAGGGTTGAGTTCCCCTTATGGGATTAATGCTCTTATAAAAAGAGGAAGAAACATAGGTATCTTTCTCTCCATGCTCTACCCTTTACCTGTCAACCCCTCCAGGAATGACTTGAACTGCAGAAAGTCATTTAACCAAGGCCACAACCCTTTCTGGGGCAGGCTACATACTATGACTGATTGCTATGGGTTATAAAAGCCTGGACATCAACCTCACTTGAGACAACTATGAAAAATCATTCTAATCTTAAGATCTTTGTGGAGTTTTGGGCTTGTATCAGAGCTTGACTTTTCCATCTGTCCAATACTACTTCCTTTCCATAGCTGTTGAACTCAAGGACACTTATGCACATTAACTCCAACTCAGAGAGTCTAAATCCTGGAACCTCATCTCCATAACCTTTAAAGAGGTAAAGTATGTTTTTCATGCATATAAGAAACTTTTGCTGCTGATTTGTTTCTCCTCTATTTAGACTGTGTTTGTTATGATAAAACACACCATTAATCACAAGTTAATATTTTATGGATCATCAGAACCCAATCAAAAAGATATTCTCATTCATTAAATTTGTGTCTCTCAAAGTAAGTTAAAATTTTAAAGCAATACTAGTTTGGTCATACTCTCCACACCTTAGGTCTTAATAAAATATGAACTTGAACAGTAAGTCTTGATTGAGATGAAGTAGAGAGACACACTATGAAACTTAAGATTCCTGAATATAGATTGAGGAAGATGTCAATGATATAATTCCCCCTGATCTCTTCCATTTTTTCACAAACCAGAAAGAAGGAACACAGGTAGCTCAAAAAATACCCGAGGAAGAACATTTTACATTTTCAAAATATCTATCTTCAAACGTATATCAAACTTTTCAAAGTTTTTTTGTCCTGGAACAAGAGGTAAGTTATCAAAGCTACACAGTTATACAGACTGCCAACAAACACATGAAAGAATGCTCAACGTCATTAATCATTAGAGAAATGCAAATCAAAACTACAATGAGATATCATCTCACACCAGTCAGAATGGCCATCATCAAAAAATCTAGAAACAATAAACGCTGGAGAGGGTGTAGAGAAAAGGGAACACTCTTGCACTGCCGGTGAGAATGTGAATTGGTACAGCCACTATGGAGAACAGTATGGAGGTTCCTTAAAAAACTAAAAATAGAACTACCATATGACCCAGCAATCCCACTACTGGGCATATATCCTGAGAAAACCATCATTCAAAAAGAGTTATATACCAAAATGTTCATTGCAGCTCTATTTACAATAGCCAGGAGATGGAAACAACCTAAGTGTCCATCATCGGATGAATGTATAAAGAAGATGTGGCACATATATACAATGGGATATTACTCAGCCATAAAAAGAAACGAAATTGAGCTATTTGTAATGAGGTGGATGTACCTAGAGTCTGTCATACAGAGTGAAGTCAGAAAGAGAAAGACAAATACCGTATGCTAATATGTATATATGGAATTTAAGAAAAAAAAATGTCATGATGAACCTAGGGGTAAGACAGGAATAAAGACACAGACCTACTAGAGAATGGACTTGAGGATATGGGGAGGGGGAAGGGTAAGCTGTTACAAAGCGAGAGAGTGGCATGGACATATATACACTACCAAACGTAAAATAGTTAGCTAGTGGGAAGCAGCTGCATAGCAGAGGAAGATCAGCTCGGTGCTTTGTGACCACCTAGAGGGGTGGGATAGGGAGGGTGGGAGGGAGGGAGATGCAGGAGGGAAGAGATATGGGAACATGTGTATATGTATAACTGATTCACTTTTTTATGAAGCAGAAACTAACACACAATTGTAAAGCAATTATACTCCAATAAAGATGTAAAAAACAAAAACAAAAAACTTGACAACTAGTAACAGAAAGTAGTGACCTAATCTTCAAATAAAGGTCTCATGAAGAAAAAAAAAAAAGGAAAATACATTTTATCAATGTTTTGGGAATGTAGAAATAAATGTATTTATAGGGAAATTTATGGTATTAAGTGTATATATTAGGAAAGAAGAAAGTTAAAAATCAGGAGCCTATCTTAAATTGCGGTAAAGTAGACAAAAGAAAATTAAATTTAAAGGAAATAGCAGAATGGAGGTAAGAAAAATAAGAGCAGAAATCCATTAAATTAAAAAAGGGGAAATGATAGAGAAAATAAATGAAACCAAATGCTGTTTCTTATTAATAGACTAATGAAATTGATAATCCTCTAATCAGGTTAACTATGGGGGAAGTAAAGGAGGCACAAGTTATGAATAACAAATCAATAGGGGTCATCCCTACTGATCCAATACACATCAAAAGAAAAATAAGTGAATATTTGAAGCAACTCTAAGCCCCAAGATTTCATAACATGGATGAAATTGACCCATTCCTTGAAAAATAAAAACCATTAAACTTATGTAAAGATAGTTAACCTGAATAGCTTTTTATCTATTAAAGTAATTGAAATAATTAAAAGTCTTCCCCCCAACAAAATAAAGTACTAGACTGAAGGTTTTATAGGTGAAATCCACCAAACATTCAAAGAAATAATAGCCAGTTTCCACCACATTTTCCAGAAAGTAGAAGAGAGAATACTTTGTAACTAAATTTTATGAGGCTAGTATTATTTTATTAAAACCATATAAAGACATAATAAGAAAACTATAATCCAATATCTCTCATGAATATTGACATGAAAACCTTGAACAAACTATGAGCAAACCAAATTCAGAAATACAAAAATGTATGTCAAAACAAGTTTTTATTCTACAAATGTAAGGCTCAATCAACATTTGTGAAGCAATCATTGTAATTTACCATTTTATTAGACTAAATAACAAAAACCCTATAATATCAATAGATGTATAAAGAGCATTTGACAAATTCCAACACCCTTTCATGAAAAAAATTCTCAAAAAACTAAAACGTGAACTTCCTTAAGCTAATAAAGGAAATATTCAGAAAGCAAAACAAAACAGCCTACCTTATAGTTAGTTAAAGGTGGGAAATGAAACATTTCTCCCCTAAGAACTGGGAACAAGTCAAAGAAGTCCTCTCTAAACAAGGTTTTTCTATATAATACAATGAGAAAAGAGGAAATGGAATATATATATGGCTAGGAAAGAAAGTATATACTGTTTTTATTCATAGAGGGCAAGATTGTCTATGTAGAAAAACCAAAGAATCAAAAAAAAAATCAAATGAAAAGTTCTGGAACTAAGTAATGAGTTGGCAAGGTCAATGGATACATGGACAATATACAAAAGTCAACTGCTTTTCTAAGTGCCAGCAACAAACAAAAAGAATTGGAAATTTTAAAAAGTGTCATTTACAATAACAATGACAGATGAAATTATTACTTAGAAATCTAACAAAATACCACAGATTCTTCAAGTGGAAAACTACAGAACACTGAAGAAAAAAATGTAAAAAGAATCTAAATAAATGGAGCATTATTTTTGACTGGGTTGAAAGACACAATGTTGTTGAAGTGTCATTTTTCTCAACTTGATCTGTAGATTCAATGAAACCACAATCAAAATCCCAGTGAGCTGTTTTGGAGACTTGAAAAATCTATTCTAAAATTGATGTGGATATGCAAAAAAAACAAGAATAGTCAACATAATATTGAAGAATGAAGTTGGAGGGCGCCTAGTACTTGCTTTCAAGACTTGCTAAAGAACTGCAGTAATCATGACTGTATAATATTAGTCAAAGAATATACAGTTAGATCAATGGAACAGAAAACCCAGAAAGACGCATAAAAATATAGTCCACTGATCTTTGTCAAAGAGAAAAGAAAAATTAATGGAGAAAAGATAGTCTTTTCAAAAACTGTGCTGGTACAATTAGACATCCATAGGAAAAAAAAAGAATATAGAAATAGACCTTACACTATACACAAAAATTATCACAATTAGATGAAAGACCTAAATATAAAAGGCAAAATATAAAACACCTAGATTAGAACCTAGGAGAAAATCTAAATGATCTTGGGTTTGGTGATGTTTTTAGACATAACAGCAAAAGAATGACCCATGAGGAAGAAAAATGATAAATTGGATTAATATTATAAATTTTTGCTCTACAAAATACACTGTTTAAAATATGAACAAGTCACAAGATGGCAGATTTGCAATATTTGCAATTTTCTTATCTCATAAAGGACTTGAATCCAAAATATACAATGAATTCTTAAAATTCAGCAAGAGGAAATAAAAGTCCAATTATAGAAGATCTGAACATACACCACACCGAAGAAGATATATAGATGGCAACTAAGCATGAAAATATTCTATTATGTCATTCAGGGAAAGCTTATTAAAACACCTCCTAGAGTAATGAAAATTAAAAATAAAATAAATGGGAACTAAGTAAACTTAAAAGCTTTTGCACAGCAAAGGAAACCATAAACAAAATGAAAAGATAAACCTCAGAATGGGATACAGTATTTGCAAATAAAGCAGCCGACAAGGGGTTAAACTCCAAAGTATATAAACAGCTCATGCAGCTCAATAGCAAAAAAAACCCCCAAACAACCCAATCAAAAATTGCGCAGGAGACCTAAAAGACATTTCTTCAAAGAAGACATACAGATGGCTAAAAAGCACATGAAAAGATGCTCAGCAACACTAACTGTTAGAAAAATGTAAATCAAAACGACAATGGGGTATCACCTCACACTAGTCAGAATGGCCATCATCAAAAAATCTACAAACAATAAATGCTGAAGAGGGTATGGAGAAAAAGGAACCCTCCTACACTGTTGGTGGGAATATAAATTGGTATAGCCACTGTGGAGAACAGTATGGAGGTTTCTTAAAACACTAAAAATAGAGCTACCATATGATCCAGCAATCCCACCCCTGGGCATATATCTGGAGAAAACTATAATTCGAAAAGATACATGCACCCCTATATTCATAGCAGCACTATTTATAATAGCCAGGACATGGAAGCGACCTAAATGTTCATCAACAGAGGAATGGATATAGAAGATGTGGTACATATATACAATGGAATATTACTCAACCATAAAAAAGAATGAAATAATGCCATTTGAAGCAACATGGATGGACCTAGAGATTGTCATACTGAGTGAAATAAGTCAGATACAGAAAGACAAATATCATATGATATCGCTTATATGTGGAACCTAAAAAAATGGTACAAATGAACTTGTTCACAAAACAGAAATAGAATCACAGATGTAGAAAACAAACCTATAGTTACCAAGGGGGAAAGGACAGGGGCTAGTGGGAAGGGATAAATTGGGAGATTGGGATTGACATATACACACTACTATATATAAAAATAGATAACTAATTAGGTCCTACTGTATAGCACTGGGAACTTTACTCAATACTCTGAAATGGCCTATATGGGAAAATAATCTAAAAAGGAGTGAATATATGTATATGTATAACTGTTTCACTTTTCTGTATAGCAGAAACTAACACAACATTGTAACTCAACTATATTGCAATAAAATTTAAAAAACAAGATATATGAGCCTTAAACATCAATGAATCCATAAAATTATGAAAGTTTGATGAAGAAAATGATGTTGACAAGCCTCAAAGTACTTTCCCACAAAGACTACATCTTGTATGATTTCACAGAAATATCTAGGAAGGCAAAACTTTAGTGGAAAGAAAGATCAGTGGTTGCCTTGAGCCAGGAATGAAATGAAAATTGACTACAAATGTGCATAAGGATCTTTTGCAGGAGGTGATGGAAATACTCTAAAAGTGGTTTTACAACTCTGTGAATTTATTAAAAGTCATTTAATTGTACAATTAAATGGATAAATTTGTGGTATTTAATGGTAAATTATAACCTCAATAAAGATGTTAAAAGAGTTTTCCCACAAAGGGAAAAAAACTAACTTTACAATAAAGATATTGTCAGGCACCACCTAAATCAGGTGATCAAATTTAACATCAACAATAATGGAACAAATCAAAATCATGTAACACCTGACCAAAAGCAATGAGAAGAACAAAACATCACACCTGTCATATTTCTGGCAAAAATGTATGGGCTGAATCTAATAAAATATAAATTAACCCCCAATCAAGGAATCTTTTTAAAAAATAACTGCCCTGTAATCACCAAAAGTGTCACAGTCATGAATCTCAGAAAACACAACTGATAATGCTACAGATTAAAATAGAATGTGTAATCTGAATTGCATCCTATTGGTATAAAGGACATTGGCAACAACTGAAACTTGAAAGGATCCTAAAGGTTACATGATAGTCATGGATCATTGTTATTTCCTGATGGCCGTGATTACATATAGATATATAGGATAATATACTCATTTGTAAGAAATTCATACTAATATATTCATGAGAAATGAGATATTATGTTAGGAAGTCTCAAGTTGTTCAAGAAAAAATATGGTGCTATTTTTGCTCATTATAAGCTTAAAATTATTTCAAAGTAAGAAGAAAAATATGACTATTGAATTTTAGTTGACTATCAGGAATCAACAAATTGCTGTATATACCATATTTAAAATGCTAATAGTAGAGTTAAGGTTGTCTTTCAAGGTTCTAATTGTTACCCAGAACAGCAAGGACTAAGTTACCAAGCATTCATTGAGCACTTTGAGTATGTTTTGTTTGGTTTTTTGCGATACGCGGGCCTCTCACTGTTGTGGCCTCTCCCGTTGCGGAGCACAGGCTCCGGACACGCAGGCTCAGCAGCCATGGCTCACGGGCTCTACCGCTCCGCGGCATGTGGGACCCTCCCGGACCGGGGCACGAACCCGTGTCCCCTCCATCGGCAGGCGGACTCTCAACCACTGCGCCACCAGGGAAGCCCCCTGAATATGTTTTTTATCAGGAAGTTCAGGATGCTGCTTCCACCTAGAAACCACACAGCAAGCAGTCCCCCCTCCCTCACTCACCTCAGAAGCTCTGAGTCCTCAGCAGGCCCAGCTGCCAGGGAGCCTCCACTGGCTTGTTCCTGTCTTGTGCGTTCACAGTGGCATCCTTGGTTTGTAAGGAAAAAACGATTGCCTCTTAAGAGCAACTCTGTTTCCAGAACATGCTGTCTGTTACACAAAGCCTGCTGATTCTGAAGGGGGCAGCTGCCTTTTCCTGCTTGTTCGCTCCTCTTGTTATCTGATAAATGTTAAAATCAGAAACAACTGGAGACCAGCCTCGAAGATTCCCTGAGCAGACAAAACCAATTTAGTCTTACAGACAAAGCTTAATTTAGCTTAGTTTGCAAGACTAACTTGACCTGGGTCATTCCTTGCTTGTGCCTATGGAAATCATAAGCAAAACTTTAAATGTTTCCCAAGGTTGATGATGAGGTAACCACTAACCAATTCTCTATCATTTAAGAAAATTTTAAATAACGAATTACTATGACGAATAAACAGTCACTGTCTCCGCACTATATAAACTGCTTTATGATAATATACCCCTTAGCCTCATTCCAGTGTTTGGCTTAAATGCTCCCAGTTTGAGAACTGTCTTTTTGGTGTGTGCATTTTCATACATAGAGCTCTTCAACTTTATCGTGCATGCTGTATTTTGTTTGTTGAAGCTTCTTGTTAAGTCACCGTATTCTGTTCAAAAGTCTTCAGGCTGAGGGTGGAGGGATGGGGAACACCGGTGATTCCCTCTGTTTTGAAACAACTGTTGAAAAACAGGACCATCCCCTCCACAGTTAAGACATCTTAGGGAATCTAAAGGTAAAGATGGGTTCCACCTGGTCTATGGACTGGGCTCTTGTGCCTTTTTGGAAAATATGGAATGAAAAACTTTGGCTATCTGAGCAAGTAACCTTCACTTAGTCCATATACCAGAACCAAAAAATAGATCCAACTATTCTTTTGAATTCTGTACCTGAGACATGACTAAGATCTCTTATTTACAACTGTATATTTATATATGTCTATGTGTCTATGTGTGTATATTATGCGTGTGTCATGTTTTTTAAAGAGCTCTATTTAATTGGTTAAATCTTGGCTCCTGAAATATCTCTGCTCTGAGGAATTTTTCAGTCCTTGGCTATTAGTCTCCTTATAGCCATCACATTAATCTCTCTAGTGCTTTATATCTTTTCAAAGATTTTAAACGCCTGTCAGAAACCACTCCTGTGCCAAATTGTATCCATCAGGATCAGACAACTGGATGAAATTAACAATAACCACACAAATGATGAAGATGGTGACTTCATAGACCTCTGGGCCTGATGACTCAACTAAGTGAAACAGTGAGTATGTGATTCTTTGGCCTATGTCAATGTTGGCAACTGAGAATAAAGCTATACTGCTTGGTTATACTTTCAGACTGCTAAAAGAACGACCAAAAGGGGAGAATTGTTAAAATGAAAAACAAACAGAAACCAGTCTTGAAAATTGCCTGATCAGAAAACAGTTTAGTCATACAAACAAAGCTTAATTTAGCTTATTTTGCAAGACTAATTTGGCCTGGGTCATTCCTAACTTATGCCTCTGGACATTATAAGAAAAACTTTGTTTCCCAAGTTTGCTATGGATGCAACCACTCACAAATTCCCTATCACTTAAGAAATTTCTAATATTATAACCAAACACTATGAAGAATAAACAATCATCATCTCCTCGCTATATAAACTGCTTTATAACAATATACTCCTGAGACTCATTCCATTCCAACTCTTTTTGGTGTGTGCAGAATAAACTTTTACTAATTACTACTTCAGTGATTCGTTGGATTTACTTCAGCTATTTCTGAAATTTTGACATAAGGAACAAACACTAGGCTAAGGTACCTATCCCATTTGGGCAGTGGTTTTACTTCCATACATTGTAAAATCCCAGAAAACTTGGGTCTTGCTGCCTGTCCTTCCTCAGCACAGGCAACCTAGGAGCTCCTTATACTCACAAAGCTAAAGAAATTTACTTACCTTCTGTGTGTTTTTTGTTTTTTAACTTCCTATTCTCTTATAACACATTGTGTTCCTCTGCCCTCATTTTTCACCTTTATCATGAAAATTTTAGATGCAGGAATTGAGGCAAAGCCCCTGTCAGTGGTCTGTGTTGACCACTCCCCTCATCAAGTTCCTTGTGCTTCCCCATCACCAATATTGAAGCCAGAAGAAACCAGGTGTGCCTGGACCCTCCTCTGGTCTCTGGAACCAGCTTAGGGCTCGCAGCTCTCTTAAGCCGCAAAACACCTTCCAGCAGGACACTTCATGCTGGCAGCAAAGCAGGCAAGAGTTGTCTCCATGGCCTCAGCTGGGTCCCAGTGGCCTGGCTGGGTCCAAGCCTAGCTATGTTAAAGCATCTAGAGAACAACATTTTACTCTGATGGAAAGATGGCAAGAAATTTAAAGACAGACAGGAATTTATTATTATTATTTAGGATTTGTTAGTAACGTCTGATTCTGTGGATTTTCCATTTTCTTTAAACATGATTCCTTTGAAGATCACTTCTGAACATGGGCGTGCACTTGAGCAGGGGCCTAAATAATTGTCAATCTGCTCAGAGCAGTTTGATCTCATTTGATTTTTATTACCTGAGAATCAGCCAGTGTAGGATTGTGGAAAGTGTGCTTTCTAGGAACCAACTTTATCTTTTTGAGGAGGGGTAGTTTGTAATTTCATTTAAATTATTCTCTTCAACAGCTGGAAATATTGTGCTATCTAATCTGAACCCTGAATGTGTATTTTTATAGCTGGTATGAATTGATACCATGATGATTCTTGATGGCTCTAAAAAGTTATGGGGTATTTTTTGTTTTCATAGATAACTTATGGATTAAAACATGACCAAAGGCTTTATTAAATTTGTACTTCAGCAAAAATATTTTCAAAATTTAGATATAATTGACATATAACTTTATATTACTTCCAGATGTACAATATAATGATTCAATCTTTGTATATATTGTGATCACCACAATGTCTAGTTAACATCCATTGCCATATATAGTTATAATTTTTTCTTGTGATGAAAACTTATAATATCTGCTCTCCTAGAAACTTTCAAATATACAGTACAGTATTATTAACTATAGTCCCTATGTTGTACATTACAGCCCCATGACATTTATTTTATAGTTGGGAGTTCGTACTTTTTAGCCCCCTTCTCCCATTCTCCCATTTCACTCCCTACTTCTACCACAAATCTGTTCATGAGCTTAATTTTTAAGATTCCACATAAAAGTGATATTATACAGTATTTATCTTCCTCTGACTTATTTCATTTAGCATAATGCCCTCAAGTTCAATCCATGTTGTCTCAAATGGCAAGATTTCCTTAATTTTTATGGATGAATAATATTTTATTGCATATATGCACCACATTCTCTTTTAAATTGGTTTAAACATTTTATAAGTTTCATGTGTACAAAGTTGTATTTCAACTAATGTATACACTATGGTGTGCTCACCGCCAAAAGCTTAGTTTCCATCTGTCACCATGCTCTTGGTCCCATTTTTGCCCTCCCCTCACGCCCACTTCCCCTTTGGTAACCATTACTCTGTTCTCTGTATCTATGTGTTCGTTTTTGTTTGGTTTGGGTTTGTTCATTTATTTAAAAAATTTTTTTTATTCCGCATATGAATGAAATCATACTGTATTTGCCTTTCTCCGTCTGACTTATTTACTTAGCATAACACCACCAAGGTCCACCCATGTTGTGGCACATGGCAAGATTTCATCATTTTTTATGGCTGAGCAGTATCCTGTTGTATATATCTTCTTCCTCTGTTAATTCATCCATGAGCACTTAGGTTGTTTCCATAGCTTGTAAATAATTCTGGGATTAACATAGGGATGCATATGTCTTTTCAAACTAGAGGAATAGCTGGATCATATGATAGTTCTATTCTTATTTGTTTTGAGGAATCTTCATGTTTTCTATAGTGGCTGCACCAATTTATATTTCCATCAACAGTGTCCACATCCTCTCCAACACTTGTTATTTCTTGTGTTTTTTAAGTGGTTCATGTCTGCTCTATTTTGTGGCTGAAAGTTATTTTCTTTATTGGTATTTTTAGTCTAAATATATCCAGATCTGTACACTCAAAGCTGTTCTTCAAAGTGTACTGACTAGTGCCAAATTGTCATGTTTATTATTAACCATGCACTATTTAAAAAATTTATTTATTTTATTTTTTATTGAACTATATTTGATTTACAATATTGTGTTAGTTTCACGTATACAGCAAAGTGATTCAGTTATACATATGCATATATACATACCTATTCTTTTTCAGATTCTTTTCCATTATAGGTTATTAAAAGATATTAAATGTAGTTTCCTGTGCTATACAGTAAATCCTTGTTGTGTATTTTATATATACTGTTATCTGTTAATCCCATACACCTAATTTATCCCACTCCCCTTGCATGTTTGATAATAACCATGCTAGAAGATGTGAGGTAATATCTCATTGTGGTTTTGATTTGCATTTCACTATTAGTGATATTGAACATCTTTTCATGTGCCTGTTAACCATCTGTATGCCTTCCTTGGAAAAAAATTCTATTCAGATCCTCTGCCAATTTTTTAATTGGGTTGTTTGGTTTTTTGCTGTTGAGTTATATGTATTCTTTGTATGTTTTTGATATTAACCCTTTATCAGATATATGATTTGCAAATATCTTCCACCATTTGGTAGATTGTCTTTTCATTTTGTTGATGGTTTCCAATGCTGTGAAGAAGCTTTTTAATTTTGTATAGTCCTACTTGTTTATCTTTGCTTTTGTTGCCTTTGCTTTTGGTGTCAGATCCAAAAAAACCATTGCCAAGATGAATGTAAAGAAGCTTGCTGCCTATGTTTTCTTCTAGGAGTTTTATTGTTTCAGATCTTATATTCAAATCTTTGACATATTTTGAGTTGAATTTTGAGTACAATGTAAGTTTTATTCTTTTCATGTGGCTGTCCAGTTTTCCCAGTACCATTTATTAAAGATAATGTTCTTTCCCCATTATTCCTGGGCTCTCTATTCTATTTCATTGATCTATGGTGTCTGTTTTTATGCCAATTCCATACTATTTTGTTACTACAGCTTTGTCACATAGTTTGAAATCAGGGAGCATGATGCCTCCAGGTTTGTTCTTTTTTTCTAAGCATTGCTTTGGCTATTCAGGGTCATTTGCAGTTCCATACAGATTTTATGATTGCCTGTTCTATTTCTGTAAAAATTGCCATTGGAATTTTGATTGTAATTGCACTGACTCTGTAGATTGGTTTGTGTTGTATGGACATTTTAATGATATTAATTCTTCCAATCCATGAACATGAAATATCTTTCCACTCGTTTGTGTCTTCTTCAGTTTCTTTTATCAGTGTCATAGTTTTCTGTGTTTTCATCGTCTTCGTTAAATTTATTCCTAGGTATTTTATTCTTTTTAATGCAGTTGTGAATAGGATTATTTTCTTAATTTCTATTTTAAATAGTTTGTTATTAGTGTATAGAAGCACAACAGATTTTTGTATATTGATTTTGTATCCTGTGACTTTACTGAATTCATTTATTAGTTCTAACAGTTTTTTGGTGGAGTCTTTAAGGTTTTGTATATGAAAGACTGTCATTTTCAAATAGTGACAGTTTTACTTTTCTCTGATTTGGATTTTTTGGGTTTTTTTGTTTTTTAATTTATTTTATTTTTGGCTGCGTTGGGTCTTCGTTGCTGCATGCGGGCTTTCTCTAGTTGTGGCGAGCAGGGGCTACTCTTCATTGCAGTGCACAGGCTTCTCATTGCAGTGGCTTCTCCTGTTGCAGAGCACGGGCTCTAGGAGCATGGGCTTCAGCAGCTGTGGCTCTCGGTCCCTAGAGTGCAGGTTCAGTAGTTGTGGCGTGTGGGCTTTGTTGCTCTGTGGCATGTGGGATCTTCCTGGACCAGGGCTCAAACCTGTGTCTCCTGCACTGGCAGGCGGATTATTAACCACTGTGCCACCAGGGAAGCCCTTGTTTCTTGTTTTTATTGTTGTTTTTGTTTTTGGCCTAATGGCTCTGGCTAAGACTTTCAATACTATGTTGGATAAAAGTGGCAAGAGTGGGCATTCTTGTCTTATTATTGGTCTTAGAGGAGAAACTTACAGCTTTCCACTGTTAGATGTGATGTTAGCTGTGGGCTTGTCACATATGGCCCTGAGTCAACATCCTCTAGCCTTTTACACTTTATGATGTGCACAAAATACATATTTAATTGTTCAACTCAACATCGCTTCATGTAGTATCTGACAAGGTTTTGTTTATTTAAAATGTATTTTTTGGTTTTGATCTATTATGTTACATAAGAATTTAATTGGTCAAATTTCCCCAGATATTCACTTTGACTGAAAGTCATTTGCATTAGATTTAAAAACTCTTCTTGTCAAAAGAATTAATTACATGTAACAGAACTGATGATTTGTAAATCATGTAAATATACAAAGGAATAGCTCAAAATATATTAACACATGGCATATAATACTTGATCTTGTATTTTACTTGGAATTATTAAAATATCTTTCGAAAGTATGAGTTTGCTTATTAGAAATATTTTATTGAAATTATTTGCATCAATATTGAATAATATTTTGATGTTGAACTACAAAATAGAGAATTGTTTTGTAATGCCTTAGACAAATTTAGAAATAATAGTGAAATCCAGAAGGTACACTGTGGAATGAGTCAAGTAGCACAGAATATGGACTCAGGAAAGATGGATTTACTTCCAATAATACTGCTGTGTGCATGACCTTAGGGAAGTTATATCACCTCATTTGGTGTTAGTTACCACATCCCTTATGTAAGAGTTTTGATGTGACATCTAAAATCCCTTCCAGTTATAGTAATCTCATGCACATAACCTATGTGATGATTTCTAAAATTAAAGTACTGTACTAATTATACCTCATTTCAAATATAACTCTTAGGAAAGAAATATTTGAATTTTCTTAGATTAGTTTTATGACACAAAATTGAGTCAAAATCATATCATAGTAGTAGCTCTCATGTGATATATAATTATAATATGCCATCAAGGTATCATCAAAGGAATTATGGCCAAATACTTTAGATCATCAGATAAGAATGTTGACAGATAAAGGTGCCCTAAGGTGATTCTTTCAAATCACATTATCAGTTATTTTTAGAGTCCAGATGTCCTCTAGTAAGTGGAGCAAGTTACTACCTGAACACAAAGGTCCTCTGAAGGTTGAACTAATATTTTATATATGAAATAATGATTATTTAATATAGATACAGTTCATCTGTTATATCTATAGGAAAGATTTCTGCTAATTTCTACAGAGACTAGATGCTGTGCTCAGATTGAAGAGGGGATCATTTAATGTTCCAATAATAAAAGCATTGTGTGGATAAAGTTTATAGTGTCTAATGTACCTTGAAATGTGCCCTGAAGTAGATTTCTATTAGAGCCAGGGACTTGAAAGAAAATAGTCTTAGTTTTAAGTAAATTAGAAATCCCATACCACTTCAGTTCATTAGCAAAAAACATATGTTAACTTTTAAGATGAATAATACATAGATTTCCCATGTGAAGCAAAATGTATCTTAATGGTCTCAGGTCTGGGATAGTTAAGTTAATTATGGTGCTAGTGACATTCTTGGTGAACAAGACAATCTCATGGCATGTGATAACAGAAATATGGAGACTTTAAATGAGCTAAAAGTCAAACTGATATTGTTAACACTTCAAAAATATTGAAAAGAAAGTTAACCTAACTTCAAAAGGATTGTAAAATTCCAAAATTAAATTTGTCAACGTGACAAGCCTAGCTCACAAGGATAATAATAAACTATACATTTTAATATTTTTGCACCAAAGGCAACTCACTAGTCATGATGGAAGTTTAGCTTTTCAAAATATCCACCTTAAAGTGACTAGTTAATAGCGATGAAGGCCTGTGCAATTGCCACCACTAAATCCTTTTTGGCTCTAGTTCTAAGATGTATCTACAATCCAGGATGTATCATCATGTCTACTTGCTCCTACTCTGCTGTAAGCTGCTGTCCTTCCTCAGGTGGATTAATGCCATGTATCCTAACAGGTTTCTCTTCTAGTTTTATCCACATGCCTCCTGCATGCTGACTTCACATTCAACATAGAAGGCAGAGTTATCTTTAAAAACTTAGATCCCATCACTCTGAAACCCTGCAGGTTCTCTCCATCCCATTCAGAGAACAAAGCGCAAAGCCTTTTGCTAGGCTACAGAAGATGACTGAGATGATCCTATTACCTCTCAGGTCCCTCTTTCTCCTATTCGGCCCTGCTCACTCTGCTTCAGTTATAGCAGCTTACTTGCTGCTCCCCATGTATGTCAGGCAATCTCTCAAACCAAGAGTTTTTCTTACCTGTTCCCAATGCCAGACACTTTTTCTGGATTCTTCTATGGCTAACTTCCTAAGAAACTTCATGGTTTTGTTTGATGAGGCTTACCCTCACTAACATATTTAATGCAGCAAACTGCTCACCTACCGCACTCATAAGCCCACCACCATTCTCTTATGTAGTTGACAAACCTTTTATTACCATTTAACATCCTACATGATACACTTACTTATTACGCATGTTGTTTATTGCCTAAGTCTCTGTGCTAGAACAGGGATATTTGCAATGATGTGCTGGTAAATTGGCTCTTAAAAAAAAATAAAGCCCTGATTTTAATTGTTTGCATGATTTTCATGGTGTAAATATTCCCACCATGGACACCTGCAGTTAACAATTGACTAGCAAACATCCTAAATATTTAACAAGCTGTTCTTATAAACTCCAGTCTACCACTAGATCAATACCTGTGTGGTTTGTTCACTGATACATCCCAAGAGATCACTGCTATAATCATAAAAGTGACAGATTTACTTACAAGTTCATAAAGCAGTTTAGTTTACATTCATTTCTGTCTGTATTTTAAATCTAAGTCTAATGTAAACTAGTAATAAATCAGTAATTTATATCCACTTATATCAGATTGAATTAATTCAACTCTAATTAAATACTTTAATGGGACTAGGAAAGTAACAATAAAAATTGTCTTCAGTTTAATTTTTTAAGTACTTGCACATTTCTTAATTTGATAAATAATCAACATTGTATAAATTTTATTTTCCATATGGGAAGCATCCATAGCTATGCTTTACAATCCACTGTACTACTTTACAAATTTCAGTAAAGACAAAGCTTTATTTTCATATTATTTCTCATTAAAATTACTTTTCTTTTATAGATTTAATTATAAGCAATTACCATCATATATGTTTTCATAAATTTCAAAGCAACGATTGAATCTCATTTCAGATCCTTGGTCTGTATGGTGAAAATTAGCTTTTGTTATTGCTCTTGACATGAGCTGAGATTTGACTTCTTGAAATGATTTTAGTTCTTACACAAATTATGAAGGCAAAAAGCAGGCATAGTTCATATATAGATAGATATAGAGAGAGATGTAAAATGAAGATAAATGAGA
Source organism: Lagenorhynchus albirostris (assembly GCF_949774975.1). Classification (NCBI taxonomy): domain Eukaryota; kingdom Metazoa; phylum Chordata; class Mammalia; order Artiodactyla; family Delphinidae; genus Lagenorhynchus; species Lagenorhynchus albirostris. The sequence goes on from NC_083099.1 coordinate 102,097,068, forward strand.
TGCTTATTACTATTATTTAAAATAATTAACTATTTTTTTCCTCTGAGAAGGAAAATGCCACATGAATGACAAGATCAGAAAGAGAAACCTGATATTTAGAGAAAATAGTGTATTTTATATTTTAAAAACCCAATAACTTAAAAGTCAAAATTTTAATATTATTTACAAAATTTTAAATTTTGAAAATTTAAGATAACATTAAAAATGCTAAAAACATTCTAATGTGTGTCACTTTTAATGCAATAAATAGCTTAAAATAAAGAGAATTAATCAGGAAGATTTTCATATGCACAAAAGCAGAAAAATAACAACAGTTGCTGGGAGCATGAAAGAAATTAAGTGATTTTTCAGGTGTGGGGTAAAATTTCCATCTCAAGTGACATTAAACAATGCTGGGTCTAAATGGTTATTCTTTCTTGTTTACCTATTTAAATGACTTGCCATAGCCTTGAAAATTATTTGAATTATGTTTTACTTCTGTAACATATTAGGAATTTCTTTATGTGCTATGACCTGAAAGTCGCTTAAGAATTAGCTAAACTTTTCATTTACATTAAGAAATATAAGAAAGCCTTTAACTATGCCAAAGCCAAATTTGTAGTTGTTGGCAGAAAATACTAAATTATTCCATTAAGCAAATCAATATATATAGAAGATTGGCAGAAAATTTAGCACCTGCCTTTTCCTGGAAGGGCCAAGAATTTTTTAAGAAAATTCGATATGCCTTTAGAATAACCGAGAGGTTCTTATCTATGAGTTAACTACCAGATACAACTGCATTTGGTTATACACAAAAGGAAATCTGGCTACATATTTTATTTCTAATTTTCCCGTTTTTTCCTCTTAAGTTGGCTTCACATTCTTTAAAGCCATACAATCCACTCTTTCAATTTCATGATATATTTTAATACCTGAGAGATGCATATTCTCCCAACTTTAATAACCTGTTAATTTTTTTCTATTTTTTCCTCAAAATAATGTGCTTATTCATAATATTGGGTTTTATTCCAGATGGATTTTGGAAACATTCTCAGATTTTACCAAACAAAAACAATTATTCAAGGACGCTAATTGGGATTTGATTACAGGTGACCTTGTTAATACTCAGTATTATTGGAAGAATATCTCACCATAGTTAAATTAATAAATTTTTGCTGCTCTCTCACTTAGAATATACTCATATTTGAAGACATTACATAGTTTTCATAGTTCATTTTAATATATCTTGTGTATCTTCCTAAATAGCTGTCAAATAGACCTCCCATTATAATGCAATTTTCAGCTTTTTTGATGGATAATTTCCTACCCTACTAAAATTTGCCTAAAGTTGCCCAAAACAAATTCATGTACACCGCGTATCCTAAATCTTAAGCAGATTATCCCAATATTATAGACCAAGTTTTATGAACTTCTGGGCTTGCCTTTGGGTAATTTATAAAATTATTGACTATCTTTGAGTGTTCCTTGTGGTCCTGAGAAGAGAACAGTCTACATGTACATACATAATAAAAGAGAAGTCAAGGGACAAAAACATGGACACAACGTCTTATTAGTATAAATTTCTAAGATTACATGTAATAATAGTAATAAACTGTATTGTGTTAGTTATTTAAATGCGTTATCTTATATCTCTCAAAATTTGCATGTTTTTGGAATTTCAGGATTCCTTCTATAATTTCTAACCAAGTTAAGAATTAAGTTGGCAAGGGATCAAAAGATAGTAACAATTTCTTTAATCCAAAATATAGAAATTATGATATAATGTGATAGGGGAATTTAGCTTACCTACCCAATATCTTAAAACTGGAGCTTACCTGGTACAAAGATGGGTTTTAGGAAAAGAAAAAAAAAATTACAGCCAGTTTTGCAAACCCGTTGTGAACAGATCAGAGCATGACCCCATTACCCTATTCACAAAAAAGTGTAAATTCACACTTCGACTTATTGTATTTGGGACTTAGTTCCATATTTGATTTTTAATAAACATAACAGCTGACTCTAAAATATGTCTTCCCTGAATGACTTTACTATGATTTTCCTGAATAGTGAATTTCTTGTAAAAAATATCAATATGGATTACTTGGATACTACTTTCACTGTCAAATCTTTTGAAATAATTTTTAGAAATGCAAGCCTCTATCATTGATTCATAGTGGGGTTTTGGCTTTGTATGATTTTGTTATCAAAATATATATAATATACTATTTATTATTTTAAACATTCATAAATATACAATTTAGTGGCATTAAATACATTCACTATATGGGGGTAACAACCACCACTAACTATGCCCAAAACATTTTCTTTATCCCCAACAAAAACTCTGTACCCATTAAACAATAATTCCCCTTGCTCTCTCTCCCGAGACTCTGATAATCTCCATCGACTTTCTTTCTCTATGAATTTGCCTATTCTAGGTACCTAATAAAACATATGTTATTTGTTTTAATAAATTCTTTAACTCATTCTTGGTGATGTACATTCTATGGTTTTGAATAGTATATTGACATGTATATACACCATTATAGTATGATACAGAATAGTTTCACTGCTCTAAAAATCCTCCATGCTCTCCCTTTTCACTCCTTCCTCCCCACTAACCCCTGTTAATCACTGGTCTTTTTACTGTCTCCACAGTTTTCCCTTTTCCAGAATGTTATATAGTTGGAATCATATAGTAGGTAGCCTTTTCAGATTGGCTTCTTTACTTAGTCATATCCATTTAAGGTTCCCCCTTGTCTTTTAATGCCTCAGTAGCACATTTCTTTTCAGCACTGAGTAATATTCCATTGTCTGCAGTACCACAGTTTATCCATTCACCTGCTGAAGGACAGGTTTTATTATAAATAAAACTGCTATAAACATTCATATGCAAGTTTCTGTTGGACATACTTTTCAACTCCTTTGGTAAAAGCCAAAAAGCACGATTGCTGGATCATATGATAAGAGTCTGTTTAGTTTTGTAAGAAACCACCAAACTGGCATTTCCAAATAACTGCACCATTTGGCACTTCCACCAGCAATGAATGAGAGTTCCTTTTGCTCTGCATACTTGCCAGCATTTGCTGCTATCAGTGTACTGGATTTTGATTATTAAAATAGATGTGTAGGCTTCCCTGGTGGTGCAGTGGTTGAGAGTCCGCCTGCCGATGCAGGGGACACGGGTTCGTGCCCCGGTCCGGGAAGATCCCACATGCCGCGGAGCGGCCAGGCCCGTTAGCCATGGCCGCTGAACCTGTGCATCTGGAGCCTGTGCTCCGCAACGGGAGAGGCCACAACAGTAGTGATATATCATTGTTTTTTTTAATATACAATTCCCTGATGACATATAATGTGGAGTATCTTTGCTTATACACATCCCACCTTATTTATGGCATTTTTCCCACTTATATTAATTATAAGTGGAAATTAATTAAATATTATAAATTAATTATAATTAAGTTAATTAGTTTAATAAGAATTAAGCTCTCATGTTCTCACCACTCAGCTTAACAACAGAATTTTGCAGTCTTTTAATATCCTTTGTGCCATTAGCAAAGGAACTTTTAGCCTTGAAGCTCTTTCCTTCACCACACTTATTCTGTCCTTCCTGCCACCCACAAAACTCTAAACTTCATGTTTTTTTGTCATTTAACTGGTTTTCCTTAGTTTCACATCATATTTATTTATTGTTAAAATACATATTTTCAAGTGCTGAATATATTTAAATTTTTTATAACTGACAACTTTTTTATTTTTTCCATTCAATTTTTATTTTCTTGGAATTCATCCATGTGGACATATGCAGTTCATTAATTTTTTATATAGTACTTGATTTTATGAGCAAAAACACAATTTCTTTATTCATTAACCTATTATTGGACATTTACCACCCTCAGACCATACGATTTTGCTATTAAAACACTGCTGTTATGAGTTTTTACAGATTCAATAATCTCTCTTGGGAAATGCTTTTCAAGATTGATGTTGTGGCCAATATTTGTATTACTAAATCAATTTAATGGTCATAAAAATTACTTAAAAGACTAAAATGGAATAGAGGAAGTGAAACACAATAGGTCAGAAAATATGAGGACAAAATGTCAGTAGTAAGGTTTACCCTCATTTCATTAAATTTTGTTTTAGAAAATATTTGCAAATGATATGGCTGACAAGGGCTTAATTTCCAAAATATACTAACAGCTCATACAACTCAATAACAAAAAAACAAACAACCCAATCAAAAAATGGGCAGAAGACCTAAATAGATATTTCTCCAAAGAAGATGTACAGATGGTCAACAGGCACCTGAAAAGATGCTCGATGTAGCTAATTATTAAAGAAATGTAAATCAAAACCACAATGAGATACCATCTCACACCAGTCAGGATGGCCATCATTTAAAACTCAATAAATGCTGGAGAGAGTGTGGAGAAAAGGGGTTCCTCCTACACTGTTGATGGGAATGTGGCCACTATGAAAAACAGTATGGAGGTTCCTCAAAAAACTAAAAATAGAGTTGCCATATGACCCAGCAATCCCACTCCCGGGCATATATCATGACAAAACTATAATTCAAAAAGATACATGCACCCCTACGTTCATAGCAGCACTACTTACAATAGCCAAGACATGGAAGCAACCTAAATGTCCATCAACAAATGAATGGATAAAGAAGATGTGGTGTGTGTGTGTATATATATATATATATAGTATACTACTCAGTCATAAAAAAGGATGAAATAATGCCATTTGCAGCAACATGGGTGGACCTAGAGTTTATCATACTAAGTGAAGTAAGTCAGAAAGAGGAAGACAAATAATGTATGACATCACTTACATGTAGAATCTAAAATATGACACAAATGAACTTATCTACAAAACAGAAACTGACTCACAGACATAGAGAACAGACTTGTGGTTGTCCAGGGGCGGAGGTTGGGGAGGGATGGATTGGGAGTTTGGGATTAGCAGATGCAAACTATTATAGAAGGGATAACAACAAGGTCCCACTGTAGAGCACAGGGAACTATATTTAATATTCTGTGCTAAACCATAATGGAAAAGAAAATGAAAAAGATGTGCGTGGTGTGTGTGTGTGTGTGTGTGTGTGTGTGTGTGTATCTGAGTCACGTTGCTGTACAGCAGAAATTAACACAAAATTTTAAATCATCTATACTCAATAAAATAAATTTTTTAATACATTAAAATAAAATGAAAAAAATAAAATTAGCTAATCATGCCAGATGCCCAGTCTGCTCTACTGATAGCATTGGTCATGATTTTGATTAACAACAACTTCTCTGTTTACATTCAGTTTCACCCAGCTCCAAGTTTTCTTTGCTTTGGCGATGATATGGGACGGGAAGCAACACACGAAGTATAGCAACAACACAGCAAAGTCTCATAACTCCCAAGCACAGATTCTCATGACTCAGTTATTCTGTACTAAACACAGAAAATATTTACATCATCAAGGATTTTAGATATTTTAAATTTTATTTATAATATGAAATAACTACATTTAATGTTTAAAGAAATAAAAGAAGAAATATAAATAATGGAGTAACAATATATCATTAAAATAATAAGAATGATTTGAACACAAACATAATTCATTTAGAAATGAATAATATAATCATGGAAAATAAAACTTTAATTGATGGGTTTAAAATAAGACTATACTAGCTAATGAGAAAATCAAACACAATCTGTAATGTATCACAGAAGGATAAAGAGATTGAATACAGTAAGGAGAGGTCAAAAGACATGGAGGAGGGCTTCCCTGGTGTCACAGTGGTTAAGAATCTGCCTGCCAATACAGGGGACACGGGTTTGAGCCCTGGTCTGGGAAGATCCCACATGCCGTGAGGCAACTAAGCCCGTAAGCCACAACTACTTAGACCGTGTGCCACAACTACTGAAGCCCAAGGGCCTAGAGCCCATGCTCCACAACTAGAGAAGCCACTGCAATGAGAAGCCCGTGCATCCCAACGAAGAGTAGCCCCAGCCCGCCAAACCTAGAGAAAGCCTGCATGCAGCAACGAAGACCCAACGCAGTCAAAAATAAATAAATAAATAAATTTATTTTTTTTTTAAAAAAAAAGACATGGAGGAGAGCTCAGAAGTTCTGTAATACATCTAACAAAGGAAAATCAAAATCTAAAACTTTATAAGAATAGAGGATATCTTTATATCCATGGAGTTAGAGAAGGTGTTCTGAAATGAGACATAAAAAGCTAATTGTAAAAAAAGTCTCTTAGGGCTTCCCTGGTGGTGCAGTGGTTGAAAGTCCACCTGCCGATGCAGGGGACATGGTTCGTGCCCCGGTCCGGGAAGATCCCACATGCCGTGAAGTGGCTGGGCCCGTGAGCCATGGCCGCTGAGCCTGAGTGTCCGGAGCCTGTGCTCCGCAACGGGAGAGGCCACAACAGTGAGCGGCCCGCATACCACAAAAACAAACAAACAAACAAACAAAACAAAAGTCTCTTATTCAAAGGGCACCAAAAAGAAAATGAAAAGACAAACCATAAAATGGGAGAAATTATTTGAAATAAATGTATTTTCAGTGACATCATATCCTGAGAATATAGGGACCTCCAATAAATTAATATGCAATAGAAAAATAATTTATTGGAAAATTTGACAAAGTCCTATTAACAGGTATCTCATAAAAAATGAGAAATAACAATAGGCAAAATATCCAACTCACTAATAATTAGGAAGTGCAAGCTAAGACTACAATAGATACCAATTTAAATCCATTAAATTGGCAATAATGCCACAAGCAGGCAAATATATGAGAATTGGGTACTTTTAATATACTTGCATTGGAATCAATTCTAAAAACAATACAACAACACTGCTTAAAACTGAAAATGCAGATACCCCATAATTTAGTAATTCCATTTCTATGTATGTACCCTACAGAAACTCTTATAGACATGCATCAAGAGACTTTTTAAGAATGCACCTGGTCATCTTACTCAAAGTAGCAAAATAAATCCAAAAACAACAACAACAAAAAAGGAAAAATAAAAATGAAAGTAACTCAAATGTTTATCAAAGTAAAAAAAAAGGATAATAAACAGTGTTATAATCATACAATAGGATATTTTACAACATTCAATGTTAATGATCTACATCTATATAAAACATCATAAATGAATAATAGACATTTAATGCTGAGTAAAAAAGCAAGTCATATAGGACAATTTAGACTTAGATATTATTTTCTGAGTCTCAAAAATATAAAAGAAAAAACTACATTTTGTTTTGGATTCATACATACATTTTTTTATCATTGTGGTTCAGACAGGGACATAGAAACATCCCTGTGTATAGGGGGCAGAGATTATTACATGGAATTAAAGGCTTACAGAATTCCTTGAATGGCAGGAAAGTAAAGATCAGGAAAAGTTTAACTGATGACATAATATTAGGAGGTTGCAGAAATCTCAGGAAATGATTTAATAATCTCTCTTGCTGGTAGCCACATCAAATAGATGATTTATATTAAATTCCACACATGCAAATCAAAATCCTCTTCTCTTTGGAGACTGATAGAGTTTCCTTCTGCCTTCCAAATATGACATGCTTCTCAACACTATAATCTAACCAAAAATCCTGTTGGCAGTTGTGTCAAGAAATGTAGATTTAGGTTTCTCGTTGATAAGATGGGTGAAATATAAGAGAAGGTGAATTTGATGCTAGGTTGTAAAAGGGTAATGTGGCATAACTGTAAATGTATTTTTTTAAATTAAAGCATTGATAGATACAAGATTCAAGGTATGTGTTACCTCTGTTTAACAGAGGGATAAATGGAGAATGCACTTATACAGTCATAGGCATTGGTAAGGTTCTAGGATTTGAGCCAAGTGGTAGGAGTTTACTACTTATTTCTATGTTTCAGAACTTTCACATCTATCCCGTATCCATTTTGAGGAATAAAATACTACGTTATAAAATTTGAAAGATTGAAAGAATATTTGATTAAAATATTCAAATTCTGAACTATACTACTCTAAGTACATAGATTTAATTTACTGCAGGGAAAAATTTTATAAGTAACATCAGCACATATTTTAATGACAAATATTTCTGATGTATTATGTATGAATATATTGTGTTGTTTAAAAAACAGTCTCTTTGAATGCAAAGATGCACAAATAAATCACATTTTTTCTACTGTGTTAAAACATATTATTATTTATATTTTCTTTATCTGACTTTCTTTTAAGTGGGGGAAGAAATTGGTTGTTCCTAGAAACAAAGGAAGATTGTTTCTAGAAAAACCCTAGAAAATAGAAGCTATCAAATTTAATACACATATTCAGGGTTTAATCAAATTTTTTCATAGTAATATTATTTGCTAATAGTACAAATATTGTTTTCTTTTAGGCTATGTAAAATGTCTCCTTACTCTCTTCAAACCACCAGCCCTAGTAGGTTATTTTTGCCATACTGGTATTCTAAAATGGCTTAGGAATTTTTTTTTTTTTTTTTTTTTTTGCGGTTCACGGGCCCCTCATTGTTGTGGCCTCTCCCGTTGCGGAGCACAGGCTCCGGACGCGCAGGCTCAGCGGCCATGGTTCACGGGCCCAGCCGCTCTGCGGCATGTGGGATCTTCCTGGACCGGGGCACGAACCCGTGTCCCCTCCATCGGCAGGCGGACTCTCAACCACTGCGCCACCAGGGAGGCCCGCGTAGGAATTTTTAAAAGTGTATTTCTCTAAACCAGACAATATCTCTATTTTATAAAAAGATTTTACAGAATATATAAAAGGAAACCCAAAGGAACAAAACAAGCCTTATTAAGACTCCTTGAAAAACATTTGAAACAGAATATTAATCATAGTAAGGAATTATCTTAATAATTAAACAACTTGTAGCTATAAAAGTAATTATTATTTTAATGAATCCAAAAAGAAAAAAGCAAGTGTATAGTCATTTTGAGATAAGATGACACTGATAGACAAATTGTCATTGTCTTTAAATGGAATGAAACTTTACTTCACATTCACAGCAAAACTTCCAATTCTCTCTGCATATGTAAGGTAAGCTAGTAATGTATATAAAATTGTTACTAGTTTATTGTATATAAATATATTTATATATGTTTTTATTTTTATACATGAGCTATTAAAATATTTCAATGGGGACTTTCAAGAAGTCCATATTATGTCTAGAAAACATGGTTACATAATAAAGCACTTCTTTCTTCGTAAAAATATATTGAATATATACTTTTTCACTGAAACAAGCATTTGGAAATAAAAACAATTTTCATCAGCCAAAAACAATCTTCAGATTTCACATCTCTAAATTCAATTCATACATTAAAAAATGTAATTACTAAGTTTATGTATATATACTGAATATATTAATACATATATACATGCTATATAGTTCATTTACCTAAAATAAATAATATACCATTTTATCTTTTTAAAAAGGACAAATTCTGTAGTGGAAAAGGAAAACAAGAATGAAATAATTGGTATAACAACAGCTACTGCATAGCTATTCTCTGTTCATTTTTCATACTGAGTTCTTTTCATTTGCTGAACAAAATAGCCAGTTTTTGGTGGAGTAGAGTTATTCAACCACACCAACTACTACCACCTGCTGCAACTAATTAAGTGTGGTTATAAGGTAGTGAAGAGGTGGCAACATTATCATAACCACCTGAAATCCTTGATTTGAGAGAGTGCCCAGAATTCCAGGGCATTCAACCAACAAAGACAAACTGTTCATTCAACTCATAGAGAAGATCTCTGAAGAAATTTATTTAGACCAGTTTTTTATTGGCTATTTATAACACCAGGTAGACTAGTGAATTCATTATATTTAATTTGATAACAGATAATTCAAATCAGCACAGAAGCCAAACGAACTGTTGTAATCCAGCTGACTAGATTTAATTTTTTTCCATACAAGATTTCATTTATCCAGAAAGATAGAATTTATGCCATTTTAAAGTAGAAATTAGTCTCTCCCAAGGTGATTTGCATTATAAGATTTATACAAAATTTTCAATGTCTTGAAAAACAGTTCTAAATGAGTAAAGATATCAGTAAACCTCAATCATTACAAAGGAAGGTATTAATCCCTCTACATGTAAAGCAGAGCCCATTGAAACTGATGCAATTACTTTATCATCTTTATCTGATCTAATTTATTGGCACTGAAAATAGAGTCCTCAGAGAAACACAAAATGGAAAAACTCCAGAAATGGCGATCAGGTTTGCAATATTCCAGTCAATTCTCTTTCCCTCTGTGTGTGGAACTATAATTAATACTTCTAACGCCTGAGTTTCCATTTCCAGTACAACATTGAAGAATGCAAATGAATAAAAATATAAGGGAATTAAGAAAATAATGAATTCAGGCAAAAAAAAAAAAACCCTCTTACCAAAACATTTTAAAAAGTGGAACAAAGAGTTCTTTTAAACCTAAATTATTCAGGTGATTGCCCTATTTCTTTGTAAGCAATCACATAATATGAGAAGGCCATTGTCCTTTCCTGTATATTGCTTATAAATCCCAGATACTAGTCCTTGACTAGACACATGACTTGCAAATGTTTTTTTTTCCATTCTGTGGCTGTCTTTTCATTTTTTTTCTAACCTTGTCTTTTAAAAAGCAGAAGGTTTTAATCTTGATAAAGTCTAAATTGTTCTTTAATGGATCATATCTTTTGTATCATATCTAAGAATTATTTGCCAAATCCAAGGTAACAAATTACTTCCAGAAGCTTTATAGTTTTAAGTTTTACATTTTGATCTATGATCCATTTTGAGTTAACTTTTGTATATGGAATATTCACCAAAGTTAATTTTTTTGAAAATGGATGTCCAAACATTCCAGTACCATTTGGAAAAAAACTATACTTTCTTTACTTACGTTGCTTTGCAGATTTGTCACAAATAACTTGTTTATATATCTTTGTGCATATTACTGGGGTCTACATTCTGTTCCATTTTCTATATACCTATTTTATGCCAATTCCATAAGAAAGTGATTACTGTCGCTTTATAATTGGGTCTTAAAATCTGGTAGGTGTTAAGTTCTCCAATTTTATTATTTCTCAGAGTTTTGGCTAATATAGTTTCTTTGGATTTCCAGAAGAAATCTGAAATCAGTTTTTCAATTTTTACAAAACTCGGCAGAGATTTGGACAGGGATTTTACTGAATCTATAGATCAGCTTGGAGAGAATTCATACATAAACTCTATGTAGTCTTCTGATTCATAAATGTCATATAGCTATCGTTAATTTAGACCTTTAATTTCTCAGAGGAACATTTTATTTTTTTAGTAGAGAGGAATTATACATCTTTTGTCATATTTGTCCCTAAGTATTTCTTATTTTCAATACTATTGTGGTAGGTATTGTTTTATTAATTTTAATTTATTACTGTCTGTTACAAGTATATAGATCAGTCTTTTATCCTGCAAACTTCCTAAACTCACTGATTAGTTCTGGTAATTTTTTTGCATATCCCATTGGATTTTCTACATAAAAAATCATGTTTTCTTTGAATAGACATATTTTTTTTTCCAAACCGTTGTTTTATTTCTTTTTCCTATTGCACTGGAAAGAGCTTTCACTTATAATGTTGAATGAACATTGTCCTTTTCTTCCTGATCTTAGGTGAAAAGAAATCAGTCTTTCTACGTTAGGTGCGATGTTAATTATAGCATTTTCTTATATGAGAAAAAAAAATTTTTTTTTTTTTGGCCGTACCACGCGGCTTGCCGGATCTTAGTTCCCTGACCAGGGATCAAACCCAGGCCCCCTGCACTGGAAGCACAGAGTCCTAACCACTAGTCTGCCAGGGAATTCCCTCATTCTCTTCTTAATTTGCTGAGAATTTGAGTCAAGAATCATTGGTAGATTCTGTAAAATGTTTTATTGCATTTATTGAAGAGATTATGTATATTTTCTCTTTTTTTAGTTTGTTAACGGTGAATAACATTGATTTATTATTAAATGTTAAACATTAAGCTTACTGAAGTAATTTTAAAAATTCTTACATCTATGTTCATGAGGGATATTGATCTTTAGTAAAATTTTTTTGCCTGGTTTTTGTAACAGGATAATATTTGCCTCATATAATAATTAAAAATATTCTCTCCTTTCCAATTTTCAGAAAGAGTTTTTATCAGAATGGATTTTTTTCTCCCTAATTGTTTGGAAAATTCACCAGAGAAGACATCTGAACCTAGAGGTTTCTTTGTGGAAAGATTTTTAAGCTACATTTTCAACATCTCTAATAGATCAGATTAGCAGTCCCTTTAGTGAACTTTGGTAGTTTTGTGTCTTTCAAGGAATTTGTATTCCATCTAAATTGTCTAATGTATCAACTTAGAGTTGTTCAAATTATCCCCTTATTATCCTTTAAACATCTAGAGAATAGGTAGTGAGATATTTTTTTCTGTTATTCCTGAACTTAACAAATTGTATTTTCTCTTTCTTCATGATCAGTCTGGCTAAAATGTTATCAATTATATTGATATTCTTAAAGAACCAGCTCTTATTTTATTATTTTTATGTTTCCTATTTCATTAATTCCTAATCTTATCTCTATTGTTTCCTTTATTTTAATTAACTTGTGTTTATTTTGAAATTATTCCTTGAGTTTCTGAAAATGGAAGCTAAATTTATTGATTTTTAAACTTTTTTCTTTTATATCATAATAATTTAGTACTATGAATTTCTCCACTGCTTTTCCACCACTTTATCAACATCTCACAAATTTTTGTGTTTGTTTTCAACTCGATTCAACTCAAAATATTTTCTAATTTATTTAATTTTTTATAACAGCTTTACGGATATATAATTCACATACTATACAGTTCACCTATGCAAATTGTATAATTCAACTATTTTTAGAATATCCACAAAGTTGTTCAACTATCACCATGATCAGTTTGTTTTTTACATTTTTGTCTTTTCATCACTTACCCAAGCATCCTTAAACAAACAAACAAAGAGACAAACAAAACGTATTTATTAATAGTCCCCTTTCCTACCCATCCCTCAACCCAGGCAACCACTCTTCTGTCTTTGTAGATTTGCCTAGTTTGGACACTACATATAAATGGAATCATACAATATGTGATCTTCTGTGGCTGGCTTCTTTCTCTTAGCATAATGTTTTTAAGATTCATCTTGTCTGTATATATCAGTTATTATGTTTTATTGCTGAATAATATTTAACTGTATGGTGTGATTGGTAGAATAATTACCACCCAAGAATGCCCAATCCTAATTCCAGAAATATCTAGCCTTCAGACCTGCAAGATAAATTTGCTTTGTACCCCATAAGATTGTGATATTTTTTATAGCAGTAATAGGAAACTACTACATATAGTTATACCACACTGTATTTGTCCTTTCATCAGTTTTGGACATTTGGGTTTGTTCTAATTTTGAGTATTATGAATAATACTGTGAACAACTGTGTACAAGTTTTTGTCTGGGATATGTTTTCATTTCTCTAGGGTACCTGTCGAGGAATAGAATTGTTGTGTCATATGGCAACCTAGGTTTAACATTTTGAAGGATTGGCAGAATGTTTTCCAAATGAGTTTCACCATTTTGCATTCCCACCAGCAGTGTAAAAGGTTTCAAATTTCTCCATATTCTCACAACGATTGTTATTGAACTTTATGATTATAACCATTCTTATGGGTGTGAGATGGTATCACAATGTAGTTTTGATTAGCATTTGTCTGATGGCTAGCAAAGTTGAGAATCTTATCATGTTCTTATAGGCCATTTGTACATATTTTTGAAGAAGTGTCTATTTAGATCCTTTGCCTATTTTTAAATTTGGTTATTTGTCTTTTTATTATTTTACTATAAGTGTCCTTTATATAGTTTAGATAAACTCCCTTTTCAAATATATGATTTGAAAAATTTCCCCTATTCTGTGGGTTGTCTTTTCTTTCTTCATGATGTCCTTTGATACACAAAAGTTAATTTTGATGAAGTGCAATTTATCAATGTTTTCTTTTTTTTTTACTTTTGAAGTCATATCTAAGAAACCATAGCCTAATTTGAGGTCACAAAGATTTGAGTATGTTTTCCTATAAGAGTTTTCTTACAATTTTAGCTCTTACATTTTGAATTAATTTTTGTAGATGGTGTGATATAAGGTTCCAGCATATTACCTTTGCATGTGGATATACAGTTGTTCTAGCACTATATGTTAAAAAGACTATTCTTTACCCATTGAATTGTCTTGGTACCATTTTCAAAAAGCAATTGATTATAAATTTGAAAGTTTATTTATGGACTTTCAATTCTAACAATTAATATATAGGCACATCTTTATGCTAGTTTCAGTGTCTACAGTATCACTGTAGCTCTGTACTATGTTTTGAAAGCTAAATAGTGAATCTCCAAATTGATTATTCATTTTCAATATAGTTTTGGTCATTTCGGGTCCATTGAATTTCTGTTTGAGTTATTAGATCACCTTTTCTATTATTTCTGTAAAGAATCCAGATAGAATTTTAATGTGACTTCCATTAAATCTGTGGATTAATTTAAGAAAATATTGTCTTCCGATCCATTAACATGAGATGTCTTTCCATTTATTTAGGACTTTTTAAATTTTATCAGTGTTTTTCTCATTTTCAGAATATAGGTTTCTTACTTCTTATGTTAAATTTACTACTAAATATTATATTTTTAATGCTATTTTAAATGGAATTGTCAATTTTTTTCAGATTATTAATTGTAAGTATACAGAAAATCAAATGATTTTTATATTGATCTTATATCCTACAATGTTTATAAACTCATTAATTAGTTCTAATATATTTTAATGGATTCCTCAGCATTTCATTATGCAAGATTATGCAATCTGCATATAGAAATAGTTTATACCCTTGTGACAGGAGATAGAGGGGTCCCAGACTGAGCAGCTGGAATTCATCCCCTATAGACAGATACTCCAAAATAGCAGGAGAGAGGAGAAGCTGAACCCTGCCCAGATAAGAGATAAGAGACCACATATTCATCATTCTCAAAGTCAAGGAGACCTTCCCAACTGCACATGTGCAGAAAAGCTCCTTGAAGGGCAAAAAGGCGGTGGGGGGGGTACCACCCCATAGTAGATGACGTCAACCTACCCATAGGCTTCTTTGCTAGAATCCATCTTGGCTAAGAAATGCGTGTGCACACATGGGAGGACCCTGAGATAAACAAAGTACAGACTCAGAACCAGGCAAAGCAAGATGACTGGCCACAGGAAGACCTGAAGAAATGCCCCATATAAGTGATTCAAACTACCACGTGGGTGTGACTTTCTCTCTGAGCCTGCCCATGTGTCTATCCACACATACCCCTTTTCCTCCTTTACTTGTTTCACTACTTTCCATTTTTTTGTGCAAATTCATTTTCTGCAAAGCCTTAGGGGCCAGGGCCTTATCACTGGCCACTGGGTTAGTGGCTAGGATTCAGTGCTCTCACTGCCGCAGCCTGACTTCAATCTCTGGCTAGGAACTGAAATCCTGCTTCAAACTGCTGCCAGCCAAGGCCACCGGAGATCACTCTCACTTACAGTCAGGCTTGCTTTTATCTCTTTTTCTTACCTAAATGTTGTAAGTAGAATCTCCACAACAATATTGAATAACATTTGAAAGAGGCAACATCTTGTCTTTACCTTAGAAGGAAAATGTTTAGTCTCTCACCATTAAATATTTTGTTAATTGTTGGTTTTTCATAGATGACTTATTAAGTTCAAGAAGTTCCCTTTTATTCCTAGTTTGTTGAGGATTATGTGTGTATATGTGTGTGTGTGTGTGTGTGTGTGTGTTTAAAAGTGTATTGAATTTTCCTGAATCTTTTTTTTCTATTGAGATGATCATGTGATTTTTGTCCTTTATTCTATAGTTGTTTTTTTTTACATGAATTGATTTTTCCAATATTAAATCAACCTTGCATTCCTGGGATAAATCTCATTTGGTCAGGTTGTATAATCATTTTTAGATGCTTCTGGGTTTGTAACTTATTGAGAAATTATGTATCTAGATTCATTAGTTATATTTGTCCCTACTTTTCTTTTATCATAATGTCTTTGTTTAGCTTTGGTATCAGAGTAACATGGCCTTATACAATGAGTTATATAGATATACATTTACTCATATAATATAAAATATTATCAATCCCTGTTATGATATGCACTATATATACTGGGAGGGGGGTGGTGGGAATTTGCCATTGCAAAGCACTGAGTAATATAGCAAACACCCTTTATATTTATAAATTAACTCATAACAAATGGTTAAGAAATTTCCAGGACAAATAAATGAGAAGAGAGCAGGAAACTGTAGTGGTAAGCAACATTAAATCCACAAATATTTGAGAGTGGTTGTTCAACTCAGGAACCTAGTATCATTGGTTTTTACAGATATAGAAACATAAAATATAGAAAACATGTTGCAACCTGTTATACATGATACTAAACATTGCATAAGCTTAAACAATTGATGGCCCAGAGCCAAAATGAAACAGTGCACTAAAGCAATATCACTCATGGGAAAACAATATTAAAACAAAGTATGATTGTCTTTGACCTGACTGAATGTGAGAAAAAGGTTCTCCTACTCTAACTTACATGTGGGGCTTGAATTTATATTACTGACTTGGTTTTCAAAATCCCTAATATAAAAGATTAATTTAACTAACATATAACTGAGCACTTAGGTTATTCTAGGGAGCTTTTCAAAAGTCAAAGATGAGGAATACACAATCAGCACAGGCCAGCCAGGATTTCCACAAAATGCATCTGAATATGAGTACACAGTACAACTGTAAAACAGTGAAATATATTACTATGGGTAAGATTCAATAGAAGAAGAAGAAGAAAAAAAAAAGACTCTTAGATCACCATGTAGCACAGACCTTATAATTTTTCAGAATTTTTTAAATGGTAAAAACATTTTTAAAGGCATAAAGCAAATGAGAAAAGACAAAGATACTGTTCAAATATGTTAAGTATATCAGAAAAAAAGACTGTTACATAAAAATATACTCATTAAATTTATAAAGTTTAAACAGCAGATTATTTACATAAGAATGAAGCACTAAACTAGAAGATCTATCTGAAGGAGTTACTCAGAATTCTTCCCTAAAAAACAGGGGAAAGCAGTTAACTTGCTAGAAAGATAACAGAGGATGTTTTCTTCATGTACTAAGTAAATTAAAAATTTGTGAAACCATCCACAAAGGATCAAAAATATAGGAAAGGACTAAAGAAATCAAGAACTTCAGTTTATTGAAAGACATCACTAAGTTGAAAATCCAACAGAATTTGGATTTTCGATTTATTTATATGAATATATGTATTTATAAAACATATTCAACAAATGATTCCTATCCAGACTGTATAAATATCTATTACAAATAAATAAGAACAAGGCAGACACCACTTTAGAAATTGAACAAAATGCTTAAATAAGCACTTCTCAAATATAATACAAAAAAAGTGGTCAATTAACAGAGGCAGTACAAAATCAGAGAAAAGCAAATTAAACTTACATTGAGACTCTAAATGAAATGTATAATGTATGAAATGTTAGTGAGGAGGGAGGCTGAAGGCTGATGGAACTGTAATTCACTCTATCTGCCAGTGTAAATTTATAAAATCACTTTTAAAAGCTGCTTGGCAATGTATACTAACGTTGAGAATATGCATAACATGTAATTCAGCAGTTTCAAACTTAGGTAAATACCCAACAGAACTGGGTAAATCTGTGTCAAAAGGCATGTACACAAATGTTAATATCAGCTAATATTCCTGTTAGCCAAAACAATGGAGACAAGAATAAATTAAGATAAATTAAAGTCAATAGGCATCAATAAAAATGAATGAACCATAGCTACATGCAATATTATTTATGAATCTCATAGTATTAAGTGAAAGAAATAAGATATAAAACACTTATCATATGATTTCTTTTACATAAAATTAAAAACAAAAACCAAAGTATATTATTTAGTAATTTTTTTTCTTTCTAGTTTTCAACGCAACGTTATAGCATAACAGCATAGCATATGTGTGGTAAAGAGGGAGAAAATAACTGGGAGGGGCAGGAGGGGTACCTGTGGTCATTGGTGATGTTAATTTTTTTGTTTCTTTTTTTAAAATTAATTTTTATTGGAATATAGTTGTTTCTTATATTGTGTTTCACAGTATAAAGTTTATACAAAAGGAAGAGACTCATTTTCCTGACATACACAGTCTTAAAGAAAAATATTTTTCTGAATGTTTATTAAATATGGGTAGCTACAATATAAAATTAATTCTAAATGAGAGAATGTATTTCAGTGAAAATCAGTGAACAGTAATTTATAACATACTTCCCTATTTTTCAAGGTAGATCTTAGATCCTTCTTTTTAGCTCTGGTTAAGGATAAGAGGATTTTGGGGGGAAAAAAGTGATGAAAGCAATCAGAGATACATTTGGCCTCTATTATGTTTTATTTACAATCTACCTAAGAAAAATGTTGATCTCAAAAAAAACACAAAACTGTAAAATAGCAAGTAAGAAATGAAATTGAGTTATTTGTAGTGAGGTGGATGGACCTAGAGTCTGTCATACAGAGTGAAGTAAGTCAGAAAAAGAAAAACAAATACCGTATGCTAACACATATATATGGAATCTAAAAAATAAAAAACCATCATGAAGAACCTAGGGGCAAGACAGGAATAAAGATGCAGACCTACTAGAGAATGGACTTGAGGATACGGGGAGGGGGAAGGTTAAGCTGGGACAAAGTGAGAGAGAGGCATGGACATATATACACTACCAAACATAAAATAGATAACTAGTGGGAAGCAGCTACATAGCACAGGGAGATCAGCTCGGTGCTTTGTGTCCACCTAGAGAGGTGGGATAGGGAGGGTGGGAGAGAGGGAGACGCAAGAGGGAAGAGATATGGGAACATATGTATATGTATAAGTGATTCACTTTTGTCATAAAGCAGAAACTAACACACCATTGTAAAGCAATTATACTCCAATAAAGATGTTAAAAAATTTTAAAAAAAACCAAAAGAAACCTTTGCAATTGGAGCCCAAAGTTGATAAAATGAGCAGTGAGACAGAAAGGTCAATAATGAATACAAACATGCTTAGAGCAAAATATTTTCTGTAAGCTAATTGAGAGGCAAGTACTGAAATCTTATGCTAAATCATATTTTAAAAACTGCAATTTATTTTATGGAGAATTCCACAAAGTTATGTTATTAAAAAGGATGGAAAGAAATAATGTCTACCATATAACATTAATTTATGGGTAAATGGTGTTAAATTCTGTACTATTTATAATATATCCTATTATATAATATTTACCAATGGAAACATAAAAATATTATGAAAAAGAATTTTAAAAAGCAAATGCTGCATATTCAGGTATTTTGACCCACAAATCAGACTTTGCAGAAAGGTAATCACACCATAATTACTCTACTTTTAAAGGAAGATGATGCTTAAGAAAGAATTCTGCTTATTTCCTTAGGGTATCCTACAATTCTTCTACTAGTTACCTATTATTAGATTAGGAAAACTAAGTTTATGAATGAGAAGTTATATTTCATCAATACTTACACCAAAATGGAAATCTATGTAGGTAAACATCACATACTTACGACTGTATAAGTGTTATATTATGCTGTTTGAAACTGCACAACTATGTAAGAATATAAATGAGGTGAAGGCATATTATATAGTTTGAAATGTAAATGATTTTAACTAGAATTTAAAGTCTGTATACAAAAAAGAGAAACAGACATTTGTGGAATTATTTCCCATTAGCCCTTAGTTGATGGCATTCAATGTGATATGTGTTTTGCACCTCTAAAATTCCACACAGTTCAAATCTCCTTGAACATTCCAATAGCAAGAATGTATCCATTAAAAAAAAAGAGAGAACTAAATTCCAAGTACCCACTTAACATTTTTTTTTTTTTTTTGGTCCATGAGCAATTTACAAAACAGAACCCACTAAAACAAAACAATGTGAACTGCTTTTCAAAGTACATCATAATACCATTTGATTTATAGTTTTAAGAAAGAAATGGATGCCTTGAGACAAAGTTTTGCCAGTTAAATAATATTTATGTTATTTGCACTTTGTAAGGCCAAGACTTTTAATTATTTAGCATGGATTTGAGGTGGCTTGCCTCAAAAATATAAAGGTCCTTTGGTGGTGATAAGAAAATTTCCCAGCAAATTTCTGAAAATTATGTCTTTAAGGTAACCAATGAGTACTCATGATGGGTACCCTAAACTTCAAAAAGATCTCTAAGGGACAGAAAATAATGCTCAACCTGTCAATAAGAAGCCTGCACTATGGAAGGGATACCATATGTTCCAATAGAATAATTAGGATTGGCATAAGTCTGAATGTAATCATGAGAAGTTGTTTGGAGAAGTAAGCATGAAACTGATCTAGAGTAAAGAAAATTGAGTTATGAAAGGGTGAGTCCTACCCAGCAATGCTAGGTAAAACAAAGAGAATGCCACAGTTGAGTTACTTCTTTGCTGTTTTCAGATGAGTTTATACCACTCTGAGCTATCCTAGCTCACTAAAGTCTCCTAATTATGTTCACAGGAGGAAAGAAGCTAAAATGCTAATTTATGATGGTGTGACACTTTTTCAAAAGTCTAACAGGGTTATAGTGTATGGAAAATTAAAATGAAATTTCCTTTGCCCTGTGTTAAAATTCTTGTTCATATGATCTGACATTAAAAAATGAAAGTAAAGCCTTTGGGAGGAGAAATTAATTATACATTTCTTCCTATGCCTTTCCTGTCAGATATCTTCCTATTACCATGCATATTATTAGAGTTTTTAGGCATTTTATGAGAAATATTGCTATCCCAGTTCTCCTGGTAAGATGGGTTCTGAATTACAGTGTTTAATTTATAAACACTAGACTCCTACTTTTGATTTTTCCAGTATAGCTTATAACAAAACCATTTATCCATTGAGAGCAACTATAGCTGTATAAAACAGGGAAAGTATCTTTGAAGGCATCTGAGAACTTCTGTGCCAGTCAGAATTTGAGGATTCATGATCCTGGAAGAAAGGATAGCTCATAGATACGAACCCAAACATTACACATGCAAGCACCCTGTTGGGTAATTTGCCAGTTCTAAAGTAAAATGAGGCAACATAGAGAAAAACACATTTAACTCTCACACTTCACTTCTCTACTTCTGAAGCCAGATGTGTGGGTTTTTTCTCGCACTGACCAATTCTCCAATACCAGCTGCGTGTCCTACAATTTGACTCCATTTTGACACTAACCAGGGTTAGTTACAGACCTGACAGGTTAAAGGCTCAGTCCCTCAGGACCACCTACCCCTGCCACACTTCAACTCTTAATTGCAAGTAATAGCTCCCAAGTTACCCACAACTTCTATCTGACTGGGTACAAATTGGGGGTTTCCATGATCCCCTTCTCAAGATTTTTTAATTTGTTAGACTGGCTCACAGAACCCAGGAAAACAGTTTATTTACTCCTGCTGATTTATTACAAAGGATATTATAAAGGACACAGATGAACAGGCAGATGAAGAGATACTTAGGGTAAGGTCTGGAAGAGTTCAGATGCAGGAGTTTCTGTCCTGGTGGAGCTGGGGTGTATCACCCTCTCAGCACGTGGATGTGTTCATGAACCTGGAAGCTCTCTGATCCTCATACTTTTGGGATTTTTATGGAGGCTTCACCAGGTAGGCATAATCAATTGTTAACCCATTTTCCAGCCCCACACTCCTCTCCAGAGGATGGGGGTAAGGCTGAAATTTGCAAGCTTCTAATCCTTCTAATTGTGACTTGACCTTTCTATTATTGACCAGACCCATCCAACAGTTGCCTCATTAGAAAAAAGGGCACTCCCATCACCCAGGAAAGTCTAAGGGATTTATGAATTGTGTGTCAGTCACTCGATCATTCAGAAAATTACAAGGATTTTAGGAGCCAGGAACCCGGATCAAAAGCCAAATATTATCAGAAACCAGGATCAGAGACTAATTTATACATTGTATTATATTATTTCACAGGCAAGAAGCCTGAAGCTGGGCTTGGAGGACTTGAAGGGTCAAGATCCTAGAAAGCAGGAGGTTCAGACCGTTATCAGTTCTGTGCACTGATTCGCTTCACAAGCATTTGTGATTCCTAAGTTGTTCATGATGAAAGGCTAAGAAGACCAGCAGAAAGTGACAGACAAGCTGAATGGAGCTTTTGCTATTCTTGTGGTGTGGAGGAAAAATGGACAAGCAAAAGAGAAGTGGCCCTAGCAAAATTCACAGGCTCTCAGTTGGGACCCCTCAAGATCTTCACCCTAAGATTAAGCTCAAATCAGAGGTAGAATGAGCCTTACAAAGTCTGACACTTGACTCAAGTTATCTCAGTCTCTGAATGGTTTGAGGGATTCCCTTCCTGCTGTAGCTGCCTGACAGGGGATAGAGTGAGAAAATAACATCTTCATCCAGAGCCTCTGTGATCTTTTATACAAATGTTTCAGATGAAATAAAAAATTATTAGGTATACCAAGGAAAAGAATCAGGAAAAAATAAGACAGGAGGAATAGATCCTTGAGAGGATCCAAATGTTGGAAATATTACACATTGATTTTAAAATTTCTAAAGGGCAATAGCATATTTCAATTATTTTTAGACCTGGTCTAAGAGTCAATGAAAGTTAGCACAGTGTATACCAGAAACCAAGAAAATAGACATACGTTTAGTAGGTAGAAGTAAAAAGGGAAAGGTATAAATGGCAACAGTGAATCATTCAATTTTACATTCTTTTCCTTAGTTATCTCATGCTCAACTTGCTGTCCCTTAGAACAAGTATAACTGGATGTGGATATAATGTGGTATGATAGAAATGAGTCCTCTAAAGGTAAGACATATCTTCATAGGACCTGCATTTTCAGTGGCTTGGCTTGTTTCCTGAGGGATCAAGTGACACTCAAAGAATTAGCTTGGTGTATTGGGTAATGCAACAACTGTAGCTCATACTGAGAGTCAGGGGTCATCATCTTGCCCTTACACCTAGCTTCTTTGTATCAAAACGTGCATAGCTTCTATAGAGTTCCATGACTTTTACATTAGGAACTGATGTTTCCTCACATCACCGTATTTTGAAAACTCCAACAGAGATTATAATTACTATTGTCTTTGGTGGTCTCTTATTAGAGAGGTAAGTAAAATAAATCATACCATACATACTTTTTATCTATCCTTCCTTCCATTGCAATATAAACTTCAGCAGGGCAGGAATTTTTGTCAATTTGGTCACTGCTTTATTCCCAAAATCTGGAATACACTATGCAAGGCACATAGTATTGGTTAAACATATACCTTGAAATCAATCTATCAATTAATCATTCGCTCCTTTCTTTGGTCTATATATCTTGCTGACCAATATAAGTTTAACTTTGTTATTTGGTACAGTTTTAAAAAATCTAAAACCACTTAACTGGAAATGCACATAATTTTTTTCAATTTCAATAGTAGAGAAATATAAATACATTGGCTACAAACATCCTAATACTCAAGCAGACACTTATCCTGTTTTAATCATCTACTAAACATTAAGAGATATGCTATTAAATTCTAAGCTCCTAACTTAAGAACTAATTTTAAGATTTAGAATTAAGTATGTTATTAATATCATAAAGAGGCTTGTGATTCTAGGCTTTATAAAATTAACAAAATCAAGTTTTGTTTTTCTTAATAAATACAACTTTTCCATAGGCAGATATCCCATTCATTGTGTGTGAAAGTGTTATCAAAATATTTTCACGTTTATAATTTTATGTGCTTTTCAAAATAGTTTAAGGTACAAATAAATATCCCCATTTTATAAATTCAAAAATTAAATGAAGAAATATAAGTGCTATTGTAATGTCAGATAGATGGCAAATTTCAGATCTGGAAATAGAGTAGCTTTTTCATAGTTACATTTAACAATATATAATACACTATTTCAGAGTTTCAACTTTTCAACAAAAGGGATAATAGTTGCCTGCTGGTTTGGGAACTGCAATATATGTAGAAACTTGTCCTGGTACTCAATTATTTCATTCCACAGGTATTAATTTCCTGAAATTTCATGGCAAGGTAAAAATGATGACACCCTGCATTTGCTTGTTGACCAAATTGTGAAACTTCCGAATGAATTCTATTACTTTCTTTGGTAAAGAAATTCAGAAACTTCAGAGTGAGTAGATTAATATGACAAACATTTAAATACAGTTTCTGATCTTCATTTGCTCTAGAATGTTCTTTGGAAAAAAACAGTGCAACATAGATATTTTCCTATAGAAAAATTATAACTGGAGGTGCAATTCCTGACTTATGCATTATAGTGTTATAAAATAAATTATAGCACCTAAAATGTGATAATAATGAAAAACAGTAAAATTATATTCCAAAGCTTAAAATTTGGAGTTTCTGATATTCAGTTTATGTCTACTAAATGTTGAATATGATGAAATGTAACATCAATATGTGCTCAAGAATTATTCACTATATTAAATTGAAATAAATTGTACCTAAAACAAGCTGTATCTATAATAAATATAAATACAACAAATTGTATGCACTTACATTTTTATTTTTATATTTATTAAACTATAATTTATAGCTATTTAAATGCACCCATTTTGACTCATTTTTGTATAATATGTGATGACTTTTAAGAAATGTATATAACTTGTATCACTGCCTTAATCAAGATATACAATATTTTAATTAGTCCAAATTTTTTTTGTCAATTCTCTAACCATCTTAGACCCGAGATAAATACTGATCTGCTTTTTGCCACTGTAGATTCTTTTTGTTTGTTCTAAAGTGTCATATAAATAGAATCATATAGATATATCCTTTTGGGTCTAGTATTTTTTTCTTACTAAGATGATATCTACGGTTCCATTTATTGTTCCATCCAGGTTTTTGTGTATATCACCTCTTTATTCATTTGTATTACTTTACATCTACCACGACTTGTTATACATTTCATGCTGATAAATATTTAGTCATTTCAGGTTTTGTCTATTATGAATAAACCTGCTGTGCATATTGCATACAAGACTCTGTGTGGACATGTTTTCATTTCTCTTGAGAAATACCTTTGAGTAGAATTACTGGGTCTTATGATAAGTGTATGTTTATCTTTGTAAGAAATTGCCAAACTGTTTTCCAAAGTGGTTGTCCCACTTTATACTCCCGCAGTAATATATAAGGATTCTAGTTTCTCCACATTGTTGCTAATGTTTGGTATTTTTGGTCTTTTTAGACAAAGTGGAGTATGCTGCAGTACTTCAATTGTGTTCTTAATTTTCACATCCCTGAAGACTAATGATGCAGAGTAGCTCTTTAAGTGCTTGATGGAAATTTGTATACTGTCTTTTATAAATTGTGCAGTTTTTTTCACCAACTGAAAAATCGGATTATTTTCTTATTATGGAATTGTAAGTGTTCTTTATATGTTCTGGATACCAGTACTATGTCAGATATATATATGTAGATGTATATATGTATGTGGGTGGGGATGCATGTGTATGTGTGTATTTACTATTTTCTTTTAATTTGTGATTGCTTGAAGACCAATTTATCATTTTTCTAAATTTTTATAATTCATTTTAATTGTATAGTTAATGTTTTTTTGTGTTCTGTCTAAAAATTGTTTGCAATCTCAAGTCATAATGGAGTAGTCTTATGTTTTCTTCTATCTTGTTTTATAGTAAAACTAAACTCTTTGTACTTAGGTTTAAGGTCAATTTTAAGTTAACTTTTTGCATATATTATTTTCATTTTGTTTGCCTTTAATTTTCTGGACTGTTTTCTTTATATATCTTAACTTTTTTTTTTTTTAATTTTTTGGCCATGCACGCAGCATGCAGGATCTGGGTTCCACTACTAAGGATGGAACCCGTGCCCCCTGCAATGGTAGCATGGAGTCTTAACTACTGGACTGCCACGGAAGTCCTATCTTTACTTTAAAATGGGTGTTTAAGTTTTAACTTATCAGCCTATCTGCTTTTTCTAATGGTAAGTTCATCTGAAGCAGAAAAAAAAAAAATTCAGTGCCATTCTAATGACTGCAGAGACAGATATTTCACAATATCTCCATATAATAAATACTTATCACACATGAAAATGCTGGTAATGAAGACCAAGTGATGAATGCAATCTTGTTTATGCAAATAAAAAGTATAAAATTAAAGGCCTGATCTCTTTCCACCATCATATCTTTTCAATACATTCACAACTGCAGATGACACTACTGAATATGACCAGAATCAGGACAAATGAGTGTGACAAACAAATAATAATCTATAGATTATTTAAGAATTACTATTCCTCAGCTGTTTTTGCAATTGAGAAGCAGTACTTAGATTATACTGAGCTCTGACAGAAACCATGAAGGCAATAGTAAGACAATAGTACAGATTGTTTTAAAGTAAATTTAAACTTACCATTACATAATGTTAACTACCTAGGTGGTGCTAACCACATGGATCCACAGACTTTAATTAGGCAATTAAAAATAAAATGGTTAGTGAAACATTTGACAATATGACATTTATTGACAAAGAAAGAGCTTGTGTTGCTGAACACCCACTTATAGAGAAAAAGCCTGTAGTTTAAGATGTACTTTTGAAATCACAAACTATAAAATCATTTGAAAAATACCTTGTTTATGTAGCATTTCAGTATAATAATATATTATTTTGAGACTATCGCAAAGTTTTGATTCTCTGGAACATGTATCGTACTGAAAATTCTCTGTAATCAACGCTAAGACTACCACTGTTTACTTAAAAACCCAATAGCAATGATTTTCCCTTGCTTGCCATTTTGATATCTTTCAAATACATGATCTAGTTGTATTTATCAACAGCATGTTATAAAATTCTAACCACAAGTATTATAAATATTGTGCAATATTCTTTAAAAGTAACTATAGTAATGTGTATATTCAGAAGAAAAAAACATAATTCTCATTTACTCTGATTTTATATGCAGAAGAGGGAAATGGCAGATCTGTCAATTATGTGTCTGACTTGATACCCATTATATAATTATATAATTTAAGTTAAACATATAATCACATACTTTTGCTGAATATACCAATCATATTAATCATTTGTATAACCATCCTTTCATTTTATTTGCACTTTAAAGAGGGAGCCAAGAGTTTTATTTCCTGAATCTAAAGATCTAACATTGGCTTTTATAAGTTTAGGCTTTTGGATGATTAAAGTTCTTTTCCTGTAGATCTTGCAGTTAAGCAAACACAAGTCTGGATAATTTATATTTTGCAGTAATTCATTGCATTCTGCTCATATACACACTTCAGCCATATTTCTTCCTTTGATATTTTATTGTCTTAATTTGCATAAGAAATAAGATTTAATTAATTTTTCTGCTTTGTCTGCTTACTACTAAATCAAATTTTAATGTTTTACTAATATTTTAATTTGGAAATATGAAATACTCCCTAGTGTGTGTGATGGAAAAGACATTAAAATAACCACTAATATCAGAATTAAACATAAAATTTATAAAATTTTTATAACCCCTAAACCTAATAACACTTTTTATTTATTGAATTCCTATACTATGCCTGGAACTTTGCTAATTGCTTTACACAAATTATCTCATTTAACTTTTACAAAAGCTCCTCAAGGTGGGTGTTTTTCCCATTTTATAGGTAAATTTCAAATGTTTTCAAATAGTTAAATAAACTGTCCTAGGTTATACAGATATTCAGTTTATAATTCAGGTCTCTCTGTTTAAAAAAATTTGTTAAAGATTATATTACATTATATTAATTCCACAACTATAATTATATTTCTGCATAACTTTCCATTTTTACAGTCAAAATATGAATATTAATATCATTTCTTACAAGTGAATAAGGATAAAATTATCCTTCCTTATTATCTTTGTATTAGAATTGGGGATTTTTAAGTGTTAAAATACATGACAGCTGTAAATATTAAGAGTAGATGCTTGATACAACAGTGCAAAGTATATAATCTCTGATAACAGTGAAAGTCTGTTCCCAGTATTTAAAAAGAATCAGGTTTGATTCCAAAAGAGGGATTTTACAGTGTGGCTTTTACTGGCTCTTGACAACTGTTTGCATAGTCAATGAGCTTAATTTTCCAGAGGAACTTAAAAAAAACACAGAAGAACAATGTTTATCGCATCATGAATTATAAAAGAAAGAAACAAGTGTACCAATCTATTGACAAGATAACATTAGATTTCAAGCTGTAGTATTGTTTATATCAGGTTTGTTATACAACATATTTCAAAGTAATCTTGGAAGAAAGTCATCTAATCCCTAAACACAGAGCAGTCATGCTGGGAGGTACAAATGCTGAAAAAACTTCTGTAGGGCATGTCAGTCTTAGGGAGAACTATCAAACACTTCTCATGTGACCTACATCATTGTTTATAGCAGTTAGCAAACCTGGAAAAAAGATTTGGAAGACAGCTCCAATGATATGTTAGCACAGTATTTGGCCAGTAGCCTCTAACAACAGTGATAAAAAACAATTAAAGGACATGTTTATTTTCATAGATTGAAAGCAAATACACATAGACAATTAAAGAGCTAACAGAATGAAAAAAAAACCCATGGCATAATAAAATTTCTCAACAAAGTTAAAATTGCAAAAATATTATTTTTATGAGAAAAGAAAAATAACAACACATTTTTTAAAAATCTGATTTTGTTTTTTTCTGAAAACATAAAAATATTTGTTGTGTACTTTCATGTATGGTTACACAGCTTTCACCTGTTAAATTATCTTAAATTTAATTTATTAGCATTATTGCAATATATATCATAAAATCTTTAATAAATATCCATATTATTAGTTACTACAAGATCCTTCTAGAGATTAGTTAAATGTATGTGACAAATGAATCCTTAGAGAATAACACAATGTAAAAACTAGCCAAAAAAAAAGCTCTGTTAATATAAATGTATCACAAGTTCAAAGGGAAATTTATGTTTTTTGTTTTCTCCCAAGGTAGTCCAAAGAAACTTGCTATCAACATACTCTGCTTAGATCCAGTTGAAATTGAAGTCCAGATTAATCTTCTTTATAATGAGCTACTTATTATTTTAAATCCTTTGATTTTTAAAGACTTTCATAACCTATTGACATAATAAAAAGGTTATTATTTATTCAGTTTTCTCAGAGTTTAACTCCTCTTCTCCCTTTATGTTCTCTGTGTTTTGCTAGAATCAGATAATTTTGTTCTTGGCCAAATCAGAGACATCATCTTCTATATTTGAGCTCCTGCCTTGAATAGCATAGGTAGCTATATTGTAAATTTTTAAAAATTCATATTTCCCTAATGTTTCAACATCCCCACAAACAGGCTGTGTGCTCTCTGCGTGCTCCTCCTGTATGACCCCCTGCATGGCATGCTGCCTCCCTCTTCTGAGACCTGTGAGTATAATGAAGTTCTTTCATTTTCATATTCCTCCCCATGTATTATTTTGTGTCTTCACCTGACTGATCATCAAAATACCCCATTTTAATGTAATATAATTATTCCTTACATCAGAGTTGGCAACAAGCATGAGATAATCTAAGTCATGGATGAAAAAACTCCCAGTGAGGTGTCATTGGGCTGCTCATTAACTGGCTGTCCCAATTGGGCTCTACCATTTGCGGGGACCTCTCTAACACTGGTATTGTTCTGCACTGATTTGTGTTGCCCCTTGAGAAAGCTGCCAAGACTCTCCACCCTAAAGTGAAGATCCTGACCCAACCCCAAGTAGAACTCCCCAGGATCCTGTTTGCCAGCCTTTGATCTTGGCAAGAACAGTAAAGTCATCCTATCTCTCTCCAAGACACAGAGCCACTGGACACACTGGCTATTATTTCACATGGAGTGCCTAAGATTGGACCCACTATGGTCTCCTCACTTAGATTAATTAGGGAAGAACCCCTCTGGGTCTTGGTTAAGGCACTGAAAAGTCCACCGAGCAAGCTGAGTGTTATCCAGGAAAACAGAGGGTGGCAGTTTGTACTAGATTACTGTCTGGATGACCCTATCCACACGACTCAGCATGCCCTTGAGTAAGACTTATGAAGGGAAAGTACTGCTCCTTTCCAGTTTGGTGTCCGAAGTGTCCCTTCTCTAGAAGAGCCTAGCATGCACCCAGGAGGGTTGATGCTACCAGCTGCCAGCCCCTGTTCTGCTGCACTTCTTGCTGCTGTCAATCTTCATCCCCCATCCCCATAGGGTATCAAAGATTCCATCCAGGCAGACTGGAAAAATGGGTGGGGCCACTTTTTTTTGACTCCCCTAAGACACTTGAGGAGGTTTCTTAGCTCATTTGAGATTACAAATTTCCTGGTCAATGCTCACTTACAAGTGCTGCTTCCTCTTTACATGATAAGAGTGCCTTCCTTAAAATTAAATTGTCACACACTGCAGAAATAAAAAAGATCATGAGAGATTAATTACTACAAGCAACTCTATGCCAATAAAATGGACAATCTGGAACAAATGGACAAATTCTTAGAAATGCACAACCTGCCAAGACTGAATCAGGAAGAAATAGAAAATATGAACAGACCAATCACAAGCACTGAAATTGAAACTGTGATTAAAAATCTTCCAACAAAGAAAAGCCCAGGACCAGATGCCTTCACAGGCGAATTCTATCAAATATTTAGAGAAGAGCTAACACCTATCCTTCTCAAACTCTTCCAAAATATAGCAGAGGGAGGAACGCTCCCAAATTCCTTCTACGAGGCCACCATCACCTTGACACCAAAACCAGACAAGGATGTCACAAAGAAAGAAAACTACAGGCCAATATCACTGATGAACATAGATGCAAAAATCCTCAACAAAATACTAGCAAACAGAATCCAACAGCACATTAAAAGGATCATACACCATGATCAAGTGGGGTTTATTCCAGGAATGCAAAGATTCTTCAATATATGCAAATCTATCAATGTGATAAACCATATTAACAAATTGAAGGAGAAAAACCATATGATCATCTGAATAGATGCAGAGAAAGCTTTTGACAAAATTCAACACCCATTTATGGCAAAAACCCTGCAGAAAGTAGGCATAGAGGGAACTTTCCTCAACATAATAAAGGCCATATGTGACAAGCCCACAGCCAACATCATCCTCAATGGTGAAAAACTGAAAGCATTTCCACTAAGATCAGGAACAAGACAAGGTTGCCCACTCTCACCACTATTATTCAACATAGTTTTGGAAGTTTTAGCCACAGCAATCAGAGAAGAAAAGGAAATAAAAGGAATCCAAATCAGAAAAGAAGAAGTAAAGCTGTCACTGTTTGCAGATGACATGATACTATACATAGAGAATCCTAAAGATGCTACCAGAAAACTACTAGAGCTAAACAATGAATTTGGTAAAGTAGCAGGATAAAAAATTAATGCAAAGAAATCTCTGGCATTCCTATATACTAATGATGAAAAATCTGAAAGTGAAATCAAGAAAACACTCCCATTTACCATTGCAACAAAAAGAATAAAATATCTAGGAATAAACCTACATAAGGAGACAAAAGACCTGTATGCAGAAAATTATAAGACACTGATGAAAGAAATTAAAGATGATACAAATAGATGGAGATATATACCATGTTCTTGGATTGGAAGAATCAACATTGTGAAAATGACTCTACTACCCAAAGCAATCTATAGATTCAATGCAATCCCTATCAAACTACCACTGGCATTTTTCACAGAAGTAGAACAAAAAATTTTGCAATTTGTAGGGAAACACAAAAGACCCCGAATAGCCAAAGCAATCTTGAGAATGAAAAACAGAGCTGGAGGAATCAGGCTCCCTGACTTCAGATTATACTACAAAGCTACAGTAATCAAGACAGTATGGTACTGGCACAAAAACAGAAAGATAGATCAATGGAACAGGATAGAAAGCCCAGAGATAAACCCACGCACATATGGACACCTTATCTTTGATAAAGGTGGCAGTAATGTACACTGGAGAAAGGACAGCCTTTTCAATAAGTGGTGCTGGGAAAACTGGACAGATACATGTAAAAGTATGAGATTAAATCACTCCCTAACACCATACACAAAACCAAGCTCAAAATGGATTAAAGACCTAAATGTAAGGCCAGAAACTATCAAACTCTTAGAGGAAAACATAGGCAGAACACTCTATGACATAAATCACAGCAAGATCCTTTCTGACCCACCTCCTAGAGAAATGGAAATATAAACAAATGGGACCTAATGAAACTTCAAAGCTTTTGCACAGCAAAGGAAACCATAAAGAAGACCAAAAGACAACCCTCAGAATGGGAGAAAATATTTGCAAATGAAGCAACTGACAAAGGATTAATCTCCAAAATTTACAAGCAGCTCATGCAGCTCAATAACAAGAAAACAAACAACCCAATCCAAAAATGGGCAGAAGACCTAAATAGACATTTCTCCAAAGAAGATATACAGACTGCCAACAAACACATGAAAGAATGCTCAACATCATTAATCATTAGAGAAATGCAAATCAAAACTACAATGAGATATCATCTCACACCAGTCAGAATGGCCATCATCAAAAAATCTAGAAACAATAAATGCTGGAGTGGGTGTGGAGAAAAGGGAACACTCTTGCACTGCTGGTGGGAATGTAAATTGGTTCAGCCACTATGGAGAACAGTATGGGGGTTCCTTAAAAAACTACAAATAGAACTACCATATGACCCAGCAATCCCACTACTGGGCATATACCCTGAGAAAACCAAAATTCAAAAAGAGTCATGTACCAAAATATTCATTGCAGCTCTATTTACAATAGCCCGGAGATGGAAACAACCTAAGTGCCCATCATCGGATGAATGGATAAAGAAGATGTGGCACATATATACAATGGAATATTACTCAGCCATAAAAAGAAACGAAATTGAGCTATTTGTAATGAGGTGGATAGATCTAGAGTCTGTCATACAGAGTGAAGTAAGTCAGAAAGAAAAAGACAAATACTGTATGCTAACACATATATATGGAATTTAAGGGGAAAAAAATGTCATGAAGAACCTAGGGGTAAGACAGGAATAAAGACACAGACCTACTGGAGAACGGACTTGAGGATATGGGGAGGGGGAAGTGTGAGCTGTGACAGGGCGAGAGAGAGTCATGGACATATATACACTAACAAACGTAAGGTAGATAGCTAGTGGGAAGCTGCTGCATGGCACAGGGATATCGGCTTGATGCTTTGTGACCACCTGGAGGGGTGGGATAGGGAGGGTGGGAGGGAGGGAGATGCAAGAGGGAAGAGATATGGGAACATATGTATATGTAAAGCTGATTCACTTTGTTATAAAGCAGAAACTAACACACCATTGTAAAGCAATTATACCCCAATAAAGATGTTTAAAAAAAAATTAAATTGTCACAAAAATACTTTAAAGGTAAAGTTGAGGCCACTATTGCTGTCCTGAATGTAGACCCCAGCTGCTCTGTGGCTGATTGGGACACTCAAAAGAGGAAGGTCCCTAGTCACAATAGGGACTACTCAGGGACCACCAAGAGCTTGTCAGATATCATTCAAAGAGAGAAGGGGGAAAATGCTACCTAGAGAAACAAGCTCTTCTAAAACATTTTGCTTAAGAGTGAAAAAAGAGTGGAGGGGGAGGCAGTATGAGGACTGATTACCCTGTGATGTGGCATCCCAGGGAGATACTACTGCTTAGAGGCACCAGGTCTCATCCTCCTCTCCCTTTTCCTCTTATCAACCAGAGGCAACAATTAAAAACCATGGTTTTTAAGTGACTAAAAGCCCAAGGGGGGGGAAAAATGAGTAAATGTTAAGTCTAGCAAACATAATGCTAGCCCTAGATTACTAACTGATTTTAAAAACAAGCCCCGAAATAGAAGGGGAGGAAATAAAAGGTAATTAAGTAAAGTGTACATATATAATATCTTAATATAAAAATAAAATAATTAAATTGTGTGTATGTATATATAATATATAACTAATTTAAACAATGTTCCATAATTTGATGCAATGGGAAATCCAACATTTATACAATAGAAGAACTTATATAACAAAAGATAAAAGGGGCACTGATTGGGCTTCCCTGGTGGCTCAGTGGTTGAGAGTCCGCCTGCCGATGCAGGGGACACGGGTTCGTGCCCTAGTCTGGGAGGATCTCACATGCTGCGGAGCTGCTGAGCCCGTGAGCCAGGGCTGCTGGGCCTGCGCATCCGGAGCCTGTGCTCCGCAACGGGAGAGGCCACAACAGTGAGAGGCCCGCGTATAGCCAAAAAAAAGGGGGGCACTGATTGGCTTTTGTTCTAACTTTAACACTTCATGGATTTGACACTGAGTTCAAATTATAATTATACTAGTGATCCCCCTAAATTTAAACATTTACCCTCTATAATCTTAAGAATGCAACTAAATAGAAAATGGAGGAAAAATGAATATGCCTCATTTTAACTGTAGTCTTGCCTAAATTCCTCACAGTTGTGATATTCATTACACTAAAATATTTCACATTGGGTAGAGATGTTCTGAAACAATAAATGATTAATTAAAATTAAAGTAAGTCTTTAACAGTTACAAACTGGCTTCATTAAAATAGGACTCCATGAACCTCCAGTTAAAATAGTTAATGGGACCCAGTGTAAGTCAAAACAGGGCTTCAAGAATTAAAATTTATTATATAAAACCTAATAAATAAAAGGATAATTATCTCCACTGCTTTTCCATTTGACAGCTCAATTTTGCCTGTTTTAAATCTGAAAAAGACAAATATGTAAATAAATAGTGCCTTCTAATGGATTACTACAACCATAACTCTGTGGTTCCATCTATCAAGGCCCCCATACCCAGTACTATTAAAATTACTGATTCTATTCAACCAACAACTGGCAAATATTTTTCTCTTATAAATTGACTGACACATTCTATTCAGCATCTATTTCAACCGCCTCTCAACTTCAGTTTGCCTTCACCTCCAAAAGGACACCGTGCTCCTTTTCCAGGCTCCCTATGGAGGTACTTCATCAACTTTGCCATCACACACAATCCTTTCAGACAAGATCTTAACTATTAAATACATCCACCTTTCTTCAGGAGCACAGGTATGACAGTATATTGATAATATCCTCCTCCAAGGAGATTCATTTGACATACTCATTAAGGACATGTAAAGTCCAACATCTTTTAGTCCTTTTTGAGTTCAGATGGTAACATATTCCTCATTTACAAATTGTACTTATAGATTAAAATCAACAGGCACTCCTACAAGTGTCCTCAAAAAAGTCTTTCACTGTAGAGGTTTTGGCAATCTCTCCTCATTGCCTCCTGGAGCATCTGGACATTTACGATAGCCTTAAATTGCCCCAAGCTTCTGATGCAAAACAACTGTTCCTCTTAGCCTTGTGCTGTACACCAACAAATGACTGCCTACCTACTGGGTTCTCCTGGAAATAGAGGCTCTCACAGACCCTGAACATTGTCACCCTCAACACCCAACATTTTGTTATATCTTGGATCATAGAAACAGCACCGGACAAGGTTGGCACAGCTTACAGAGCCCTCCCTAAGACAGCAGGAAGTTAAATCTGGACCCTCTGGCATATTTTACCTGCAGGCGGGGTGGCTTCTCCTGTTCTCAGTTCCTTGCCAGATGTCAGGGTGCTGGAGGAGGTCACCCTTCCTCCAGAAACTTTGGCTACCTGGGGAGCCCCTTGAGATTAACTGAGTGAACAACAATGGAGGCTCACGGACTACATGAAAGGCACTGTTATCACGTGATGCAGCTCAGTGAAATGTTGCTGCTTTCCATTCCTGTTGCCTCAGCCAGAATGTCCCCAACGAAGGACAGGACCCAAGAAACCAAACTTCAGGCAGTCATCTTAGTGATAGATGCTCTGGCCAACATTGGCCCCATCTTCACATGTATGGGGTTCACATGTTGGGCTATTGCCTAAAATTGTCCCCTTTAGGGGGAAAAAACACACCTGGGAATCTCTTGCTTCACATACGCCCTAAATATAAATCACAATCACACATGCCTCTGCATAACACCAGGCCACCAATACAAGGCCTTGCTGTGTAATGCTTTATACAAGGAGTATAAGGGCACTCCTATTCCCTCCAGAGTTACAGACATTACTGGTAGGACACAAGACACATTTCACTTATTAAAATAACACAATGCTAGGCACTTGGAAAAGGCATTCCAAAGAACTTTAAAGTCCCTAATAGATCCCAAATAGCCAGTTTAACAGGGACATAATGGTCTCTAACAATGGGTTTTCAAATTCCAGTCCAACCAATAAACCCCTGAAATTTATCTTGTCCCAGGCCTTAACCTAATTTTATAAATTTTCCATCTTACCCTATCCCATAAAGACTGGAGGCCAGATCCAGGGCGCATACTCTCCTAGAATTCACTAACCATAGATTGTTTCACAGACCAGGCGTCTGATATGGGACCTATCCGAACTTACCTCAACCTAATAAAAGCCATATATGACAAATCCACAGCCAACATAATTCTTAATGGTGAAATGAACAAGACAGCGGTACAACTCTCACCACTATTATTCAACATAGTTTCGGAAGTTTTAGCCATGGCAATCAGAGAAGAAAAAGAAATAAAAGGAATCTAAATCAGAAAAGAAGAAGTAAAACTGTCACTGTTTGCAGATGACATGATGTTATACACAGATAATCCTAAAGATGCCACCAGAAAAGTACTAGAGCTAATCAATGAATTTGGTAAACTATCAGGATACAAAATTAATGCACAGAAATCACTTCCATTCCTATACACTAACAATGAAAAATCAGAAAGAGAAATTAAGGAAACACCCCCATTTACCATTGCAACAAAAGAATAAAATACCTAGGAATAAACCTACCTAAAGAGGCAAAAGACCTGTATGCAGAAAACTATAAGACACTGATGAAAGAAATCAAAGATGATACAAACAAATGGAGAGATATACCATGTTCTTGGACTGGAAGAATCAACATTGTGAAAATGACAATTCTACCCAAAGCAATCGACAGATTCAGGGCAATCCTTATCAAATTACCAATGACATTTTTCACACAGAACTAGAAGAAGAAATTTTACAACTTGTATGGAAACACAAAGACCCCGAATAGTCAAAACAATCTTGAGAAAGAAAAACGGAGTGGGAGGAACCAGGATCCCTGACTTCAAGTATACTACAAAGCTACAGTAATCAAGACAGTATGGTTTTGGCATGAAAACAGAAATATAGATCAATGGAACAGGATAGAAAGCCCAGAGATAAACCCACATGCGTATGGTCACCTTATCTTTGACAAAGGAGGCAAGAATATATAATGAAGAAAAGACAGTCTCTTCAATAAGTGGTGCTGGGAAAACTAGCCAGCTGCATGTAAAAGAATGAAATTAGCACACTCCCTAACACCATATAAAAAAATAAACTCAAAATGGATTAAAGACCTAAATGTAAGACCAGACACTATAAAACTCTTAGAGGAAAACATAGGCAGAACACTCTATGACATAAATCACAGCAAAATCCTTTCTGACCCACCTCCTAGAGAAATGGAAATAAAAACAAAAATAAACAAATGGGACCTAATTAAACTTAAAAGCTTTCTCACAGCATAGGAAACCATAAACAAGATGAAAAGACAACCCTCAGAATGGGAGAAAATATTTGCAAATGAAGAAACTGACAAAGGATTAATCTCCAAAATATACAAGCAGCTCATGCAGCTCAATATCAGAAAAACAAACAACCCAATTCAAAAATGGGCAGAAGACCCAAATAGACATTTCTCCAAAGAAGACATACAGATAGCCAACAAACACATGAAAAGATGCTCAACATCACTAATCATTAGAGAAATTCAAATCAAAACCACAATGAGCTATCACCTCACACCAGTCAGAATGGTCATCATCAAAAAATCTACAAACAATAAATGCTGAAGAGGGTGTGGAGAAAAGCGAACCCTACTGCACTGTTGGTGGGAATGTAAATTGATACAGCCACTATGGAGAACAGTATGGAGGTTCCTTAAAAAACTACAAATAGAACTACCATATGACCCAGCAATCCCACTACTGGGCATATACCCTGAGAAAACCATAATTCAAAAAGAGACATGTACCACAAAGTTCATTGCAGCTCTATTTACAATAGCCAGGACATGGAAGCAACCTAAATGTCCATCAACAGATGAATGGATAAAGAAGAAGTGACACATATATACAATGGAATATTACTCAGCCATAAAAAGGAATGAAATTGAGTTATTTGTAGTGAGGTGGATGGAGCTAGAGTCTGTCATACAGAATGAAGTAAGTCAGAAAGAGAAAAACAAATACCGTATGCTAACACATATATATGGAATCTGAAAAAAACTGTACTGCTGAACCTAGTGACAGGGCAGAAATAAAGATGAGATGTAGAGAATGGACTTGAGGACACAGAGGGGGAAGGGGAAGCTAGTACGAAGTGAGAGAGTAGCAATGATATATATACACTACCAAATGTAAAATGGATGGCTAGTGGAAAGCTGCTGCATAGCACAGGGAGATCACCTTGATGCTTTGTTATGACCTAGAGGGGTGGGATAGGGAGGGTGGGAGGGAGGCTCAAGAGGGAGGGGATATGGGGATATATGTAAACATATACTGATTCACTTTGTTGTACCGCAGAAACTAACACAACATTGTAAAGCAATTATACTCCTATAAAGATGTGGAAAAGAAAAGGAAAATGTAAGGGTGAGCTGAAAAAGTAGGATTGAAGTACCCTCTATCATCTTCCATTGCATTTGTAGTTTCCATCTGTTGTTCCTGTATTCTATTGTATATGTAATTTATTGGGAGGCTGAAACTGTGAAAGTGAACTCTAGGACTCAAGCTTCCTGGGAATGGAAGGAGTTTATAGAAAATAGTGAGATGAAGTGAAAGACTGTGTACTGGACAATGAGAATCCCATCAGTTTAACCCTATAAATTCTGCCAGTATGCCTGCTAGGCTTAATTCAGTCAGAATTCAATCAGAGAAGCTATTCATTCAGTATGTATAACAATTTATCAATTTTACCCTTCAAATGCATTGCCTATCTTTTGACACCTCCTTTTTCTTCTAGTGGCTCACTTGTAGTGGATTCATTAATGGGTTCTATGTTTTCAGTTCATGTTGGGTTGGACCAATGGGCATCCCAGGAAGGGGGTCAGAGGGAGGAATGAGAGTGAGCTTGAGGTTTGTATTTCCTCAGCTCCCTCCCTGGAGAATCTCTCCTGCATGGTGGCCGCACACCTCATCTCTACCAACCTTTCTGACAGTATTTTGCTACCACTCCCCTGACTCTTATCTTTGGGCCAAAGATGGTAACAGCTTGCCCATTGTAAGCCCCAGGTTAATGCAGCATTCTTTGTGTGGGACAGCTACACACACACTTTTCAAATATTCCTTTTATAATAAATCCTCATGAAAATCATGTTTCAAATGTGTAAAATCTGTTTCCTGATCTGTTTCACTGTTAAACTATTGTTTCCCCACCACTAACAAGTAATTGAGCTGAACATATAGTTAACATATTTTTAAGATTTTTTAAAAATGAGTATTTAAAGCTTCAACTCTGTCTCTAAGAACATCCTTAGGCTATCATAGGTTTTGATATTTGGTACTTGGTGATTTTCTAAGTAGCCTGAAATTTTAAGTTTGATTTCTTCCTTTCCCAAGAGTTCTCTATAACTGTTTTATAAAAGCAAACATACAAACAAAACCAGAAATTTTTTTAGAAAACTTTAAAGGATAGAAAATTATTTTTAATATAATTGCCTTTCATTGGGGTCAAAGAATACAACATATTAATTCTTATTTTAAGAATTTCATTGAGCGTTTCATTTTGGTTTTATATGATCAGTTTATACAAATATTCCATAGATATTTTAAAACTAGAGATATGCTCCCTTTGAAGCATGTTAGCATTTTAGAGGAAAAGAAAACAGAGATAAAGAGTGAATCGACTATAAAAGAAATGAAGAGAGATGGGCACAGAGGCAGATAAAAATAGAAAGTTTCATAAAGGGACTGCGAAAGAGATAGGAAATAAACAAGTACACAGACACAAAGACTATAAGACAAATTCAAAGGTAGAGAAGTGTGTGTGTATGTGTGTATGTGTGTGTGTGTGTGTGTGTGTGTGTGTGTGTGTGAGAGAGAGAGAGAGAGAGAGAGGGGGAGAGGGAGAGAGAGGAGAAAGAAAGTTTAAGATTTATTGATTATGGTGTGAACAGACTAGATTCAAATTTCAGATCCTGACTCTGACACATATTAGCCATTTAACTGCTTTAGGTTTCACTTTTTTAGCATGTAAAATGGAAATATTAACTGTTTCATATCACAGAATTTCTATGACATAATCCATGCTAGCACTGAATACAAATAGATGTTTTCTAGTAATGTATTTACTCTGATATTTTATGGTCACGTACTTTTATGTATTTGATCCATTAAGGACTAAATGCAGTATTTTGAATTTTGCACTAAAGTTGATATTTAATAATTCTATTAGTCTCCTAGGACTGCTGTTACAACGTACTATAAACTGGGAGGCTTAAAACAATAGAAATGTATTCTCTCATGATTCTGGAGGATGGAAGTCTGAAATCAAGATATTGGCAGAGCCTTGCTCACTTCAAGTCTCAAGGGGTGGATCCTTCCTTATCTCTCACAGCTTTTGGAAACCCCAGGTGTTCCTTGGTTTGTAGCCGCATAACTCTAATCTCTGCCCCTGTCTTCACATGGCCATCTTCTTTCTGTATGTCTTGTGTCTATGTTTCTTCTCTTACAAGGACACTAGCCAATGTTAGAATCCAACCTAATCCAGAATAATCACATCTTAACTTGATTACATCTGCAAAGATCCTGTTTCAAATAAGTTCACAGTCACAGGAACTGGGGCATTAGGACTTCAACATATCTCTTTGGAAGACAAAATTTAACCCGTAAAATATATGTTATTTTTCATTTCTAAAACATTTTAAACTGTATATTTTGATGCCTTATGTCTTAATTGGGGTATATTATGCTTTTCCAGGTTCTTATCTACATACAATGTGACTAACTATGTATTAACTGAACTAATTCTTATACTCAAGCTAACCACTGCTAGAAAATTTAAACACAAGTCCAAAATACACAAGATAACCTGAATCATCATATAGTATCAGAAAGTAAGAAAGTGCTAAAAAAATTCCAAACAAAACAAAAATATCTCAGTAATGGAGGTATCAAAGGGACACAGAAGCCAACTGAAAGAGCTCCCAATGGCCAAAGCTGAAAAAATTTGAGTAAAATTAATAAAGTAGTTTTGGATTATAACACAGAATTTAAAATAAATATCTATGAGTGGGGTGCATACTGATAAATGATTGAATAGATAAATAAATGGGTAAAAGA
The DNA here is from genome assembly GCF_949774975.1 of Lagenorhynchus albirostris. Classification (NCBI taxonomy): domain Eukaryota; kingdom Metazoa; phylum Chordata; class Mammalia; order Artiodactyla; family Delphinidae; genus Lagenorhynchus; species Lagenorhynchus albirostris. The sequence continues at coordinate 102,138,584 of NC_083099.1, forward strand.
GACAGATCTCTTTTAGAGAAAAAGCAAAGAAATCTGAGCAAAGTATGAACTCTAGCCAATAATACTGTATCAATATTGGCTCATTAATTGTGACAAATGTGACATATTAATGTAGGATGTTAATAATATGGGGACCTCAGTGTGGAGTATATAGAAACTCTGGATTATCTTCACAATCATTCTGTAAATCTAATACTACACCAAAATAAAAATTAATCATAAAACCCTAAAGTGAAGCTACTCTAAAGATGTATGAATATTAACAAAATAAAATTACTGTGGATGAAAGATTATTTCTAGTTAGAAGATATAGGAATATTAACCAGGCAGTAAAGAGAAATAAAAAAGGGGAGATTTGAAATGACCACTTTTAAAAGATATTTTGCCTACTACAAAATCTGGCAAAGTCACTGTTTTTATAAAGATGTCACCAAATAGTTCTAAGGAAATGTATGTTGAAAATTAATTGTTGGATATAGCATTAGAAAACTAGTTTCAATATATTTTTCTCTTGTTTTATACTGTACCATTTGTAAATAAATTTTAAATTTCAGGAAGAAATAAGTGCTCTGATCATCTTTCAGAATTCTTGTGAGAAAGACTACAGTCAGAAATATGCCTACATTTCACTTTTATTTCCATTCCACAGAAAATTCAGGAAATACTTGGGTCTTACTCTCTTCTTTCTTTTCAGTTTACTCACCTCTTTTCCCTTTATCTACCTGAGGAAAAAAAAAAGTCTAGGATTGCACTCAATTAGAGTGCAAACAAGTCTACATTTTAGGAAGTTTTAGCATAAGCATTATAAATGGTTGCACTGATTTTGAATTTTTCATTGTTAAAGCAACTAAGCTGTAATTTCAAAGCCCTTTTCTATGAATGAACTATCTCATCAACACAATGCTCTCCATTAACAGGAAAAATAAGCTAGAGGGAAGGGCAATGGTGGAGTAGCAAAATCACTTGCTAAAAAATGTTTTCAAAATGAATCCCAAGTCAAAATTAGATGGCTGAACAGCTTTTTCATTTGTAAAATTAGGTCAAGACAAGAGGAAGAACATGAATGTTTCTTGTTCTTCTTGTTTTAAAATAAAACACATGCAAAATTTACACTCACCCTAAACTGTAACAGCTGGGAGGGACAGTACTTGCTATCAACCTTTACCACTGAGTTCATCAAGGTTCTTTCTGTGCATTTGCAATTCCTTTTTAATTCTAATGTAGCATGCATTTTCCTCTTTAGTGTCTATGATCTTCCCTTTATAAAAATTGTATTTTAGGGAATTTCAAGGAGAGCTTATGTGATTTTCTAGAGGCAAAGGGCTTGGTTAAGGACCTCAGTATAAAAGGATTGAGTAGTCTAATTTGGAACAGATGAATGCTTTAGTCATTTGCAACATTTGTTGGATAATTTGTCAGGATACCTTTCAACTCCCTTCCAAACAATGATCACCACATAACTAATAAAGTGGTGCTGTGAAGTTGAAAATTTCAGTGAGGTCTCTCTTGGCATTTTTAAGGTTGTAACTTTTAAATCAACCACATGAGAGGGCAGGAAGCATCAAGATTACTATGAAATAAAGTATAAAATATTACCTATTTTATGTATATGATATAAAGAAATTTATATATAAAGGAACAACTTATTCAATGTTTCAAATTTAATATGCACAATATTTCTTGCATATATAAAGTTACATATAGAGTAAATTTGGTGTAATATATATGAAAGTGAAATTCATTATTTAGATGTATGTTTATACTGATCTGACAATTTTCATCAGTGATTTTTCTTAAATTATCTTTAATCTATAATTATAAGATCCTACTACTACTTGATTTTACAAATAATTGGGTACAATTTTCTTTTATAGGGGAAGCCCTAACGTCAGTCAATCCTACCATGTACTATTCATCACGGTGGAATAGGAACTCATGAGTGATTTGTACATATAAATATGACAACAAAGAAAACACTCTTCAATGAAATGGCTAAAATTTTGATTAATTATGAACTTTTGCAGGAGTTAGATTTTAGATCAGTACTCAAAGAGATAAAATGGATTTAGTTACCAGGGTGTGCTCTTACAGAAGCCCTTTTATTGAATTTATCATAAGACTGTGAATCCTATAGTATTTTGCATGGAAAAGGGTCATGGTGAGCTTATGCCATTTTATTTCTACGGGTAATTTGTGCCCTAGCATCCTAGGGCAATGAAGGAAGTTGGCTGATAGAGACCTAAGGGCTTTGAAATTAAGTTTCTATGGAAATTTGAAGTGAATATTTTTAAGAACTGGTAATAAAGGTTATTTTACAAAACACATGCAAAATGAAACTTGAGCGTCTGCCTATCAATAGGATGAGTTCAACCCCAGGATGTGTGGCTGGCGTTCTGTGTACCTCTGAAGAAGTTGGAGAAAAACCTCTGCTCTGTGCTTCCCACCTCTACTCTCACTACTGCTGCAACCAATCCTCAGGTCACGATGTATCAGGTAAGGTTGTAATCCAGTAGGCCTGGGTTGAATACTGTGTATGCACTTACTATCTCCAGGAATGTCAGTGATTTCCTGAACACCCCAGACTTCACTTCCCTTTGCTGTTGTTTTTTATCTGGTAATTATGGTTTATAATGTTTAACTCACATGACTGCCAAGAAGACTAAATGTAGAAATATAAAGTTCTTGCCATTGTACCTTTTAATAGCTTAGAGTGGTTAGTAGAATTATTAGAGATAAAGGTTTTATCTTAAGAATATTATGCAATAAATATGTTCATAATTTTAAATTATTACCTTCATAAGGTAATAATAATCTCATATTATTACCTATGTAATATTTTAAAATATTACCAAATTATCACTAAATTCTTCCTGCCATTTTAGTGTCTTGCTAAAATTTATAAAATAGATCCCTCTAAAAAAATCTTGCTTTTTTTATACTCCCATCCCTAATTGTGGCTTTAATATAGTGATATTGTTGTCCGAATGTTTTCCCTCCTCATTAAAAAGTGGTGTATTGAAAGCATAAATTGTTTTCTGATCTTACAAATGAGGTTTGGATTTTGGTACAGATGGTAAATTATAGTAAGTTATGTTAAGACCCTATGAATTTACAAATGGATTTAATTAAACAAAATATTTCAGAGTATTATGAGAATCAGTGACTTTTTTCTTAAATCATTATCTTAAGTGGGCAAAACAAAATGTTCTATGTAGTTGTCTACACACTTGGTAAGTGTCTTTATCATTTGGTCCAAAGCTTTTAGTCAATAAGTCAAATATGCATTAAAATAGTCATTTAAAAACAAATTTTAAAATATGAACATCCTTCCACATGGCTCCAAAGTGCTAGTCATCTTTGCACTGAAACTGTTAATAGAAACATAGGAATAGTTATATTTAAATATAAAATTTTTATCATTATAAATTAATATTATATGAAAATGAGTGAAGTTACAAGATTAAGTGATGTGAAAACTTCCAACAGTCTTAATAGAGTGTGAAGAAAAACAGCTTGTAAGACTTAAGTGATGTGACAACCGTCCCCAAACATGACAACCCATGGTGGTTTTTCACAGTTGTTTTTAGCAGTTATCCTTCTGTAAAATTTACTTGCAAGCAGGTTCTCATACATAAGTGAAGCTAAAAAAAAATCATTCTCATGGTTTTTCTCTCTCTCAGCATATGTTAGAGTTGAGTGGCCAAGGCATTTTTCCAAATGATAAACATTTTGCTTTTTTAAACATTTGGGTACCACTTACCCATAGCATACTGTGGGATAAAATATTGTTTGCTTAATATCTTTTATCATTTTATTTTCCCCACTAGGCTAACATATAGAGCAAGTGCTTATTATTTAAACTTACCAGGTACCCCATTAGTATTTTATTGCTGTTTGAAATCTTACTTTCTCTATCTATATTTATTTTTTCAATCTAATTGGCTTAGTTATAAACTCTATATTTCAAAATGCCCATTACATTCAATAAAGTCTAATACCTATCCCATTTATAAAGGTGAGGTATGCCTGTTGGTAACCCAAAATATGAACTCATAACACAGTTCCAGTGCCCTGAAACTTCAAATTGAAGGTAACTTACTTCTTAGGACTTTATCTTATTCATTGACACGTTGGATGAAATCTCAGAAAATGACTATAGTTTCACTTTTAAAATTTTCAGAGCAAGGAAAAATATACACAAAATAACCTAAATATTTTTAGAAATAAAGACTCAGTGGAGTCAGGATATAAGGATTGGAATTAACTTTTCTGAGGGTTTATGACAAACTTTGTTAGGTAATAAACTTCTATTATCTCTTTTAATCCTTAGATCACAAATAATTTAGGTATATGTTTATTTTACAGATGAACTAAAAATGTCCAAGAATTTAGATAAGCTATTCAAGTTGATACAACACATGGTTGAATTTTCACAATTCAGGTCCCACAGATTCTAGAGATTAACATGGCCACTGGTACATATTTCCTTTTCTACATTGACATACTGCCTTTCTATGTAAAAAAGATGAAGAAATAGAATATAATGTAAATAAGATAAATTCACTCCACTTTTTGAACAAACAAAACAGAACTATATACCTCAATATGTTTACATGTATACAATGTGCATAATATACACACAGAGAGACACACACATGTATATTTACAGGATACAAATATATATATATATATCCTAGACACAAAGTCTGAACATAAAGCAGTAGTTTCCATTGCCATAGACAGAAAAACCACATGCCACTCCCTGTGATAAGCAAGTCTTTAGTCAGGACTGTGCAAAATATGTAGAGCCATCTGGTGATGGAAGGAACTGCCTTTTTTTTTTTATGTGAATTAATATAGAATTCTGACCTCTAAAGACTATGGTTTGTATTTTCCTAGAATCTCCCAGTAAGCTAACAACAAGTATATCTATATTGTTTGTTTGCTTGCTTGTTTATTTCAAATCACACATTGTGAACCGTCTCCAGAGTAACCACTGGAAACTGTGTGGAATACTGCTGTGTGAAGAAAACTGCTGGAGTCTTCGCTTACTACCACACTTACAGCCCTTAAAGACATGTTGACATATAATATAAACCTAGGTATTTGTTGATTTCTTTGATTCTTGTTTATTTGGAGCATTCTTTTATTTACATATAATAAAATAGTTAAGAGCATAGAATCTGGAACCAGATTGCCAGGTTTGGAATACAGGCTCAGTGACTCACTAGCTGTGTGCTATCGGGTAGTTTACTTAACCTCGCTATTCTTCTGCTTTCCCTTTGGTGAAATGAGGATACCTCACAGCATCATAATGAGGATATTAGGAATTAAGATACAAAAAAACATTTAGAATAGTACATGAAAGATAAGTCTAAGGATATTAGGGTATTTATAACATGAATGTGAAGTGTAATAACTACTGATAAAAGAAACACACCCACATATACCACACAGCTTAAGAAATTCATCATGACCACTATCTTAGAAAACTCCCATGTTCTTGCCCCAAATCTTACCTTCTTCCTTTCCTCCAAGAGCTAACAACTGCTCTGAATACTCTGTTTATCATTTGCTTGCTTTTCTTTATACTTTAACCACATCAGTATGTATTCATTAAGTAGTATATGTCAACATTATATCATTTATTTGGTCACACTTTTGAAATTTCAAACATAAACTCATAGAGAATGTGTAGGGGAAGTTCAACTAGATTGGGAAAGCTCTATGCTTATCTCCAGGAACCCCTAGAAGACTGACTTTGACTTTTGGCCACCAAAGTGAGAAGTGGGATAACTAGCTGACTAATGATTTGTAATATTCTACTTAAAGTCTAAAACTACCCTGGTAGCCCCCCAGGCCCAACTGGTTTATTGATGGCTTCTCTCTAGAGAAAAAGAACCAATAAGGGAATATACGTATACATTTGAATGATCTAAGCATACCAATTAAAATATAGAGAATGTCAGAATGGGTTAAAAAAAGAGAGAACCCAACTGTATTTTTCCTACCAGAAACCCATTTTAAATATAAATATTCTGATACCTTCTGAGTAAAGAATGGGGCATGTTTAACACTGCTTAAGTGAAGGCAGTAGTAGCTATATCAATTTTAGACAAAGCAAATTTCAGAACAAGGAAGATTATCAGGCATAAAGAGGGACATTAAATAATAAATTCTTCAAGAAGACACAGCAATACAAAATGTGTATGAACCTAACAACAGAATGTCACATTTCTAAGATGTTGAAACTAAATTCTCTTAGAAGTATATCACTTTGACATATATTAAATGTGACTCAAATACTTGAAAAATACTTGAAATGCAAATCTAATACTTGAAATTATACACAGTTTCTTCAGAATAATGAAAAATCAAATCAAAAATAAAATATTCACATTATAAATAAACCTAGACACATTCTTTCTCTATTTAGGTCACTTGCATCCAAACCACCAACTGACTTTGTCAAAAATAGCATGGTTTTTCATTATCTCCTGACTAGATTCTGCAATTGTGTTACATTTATCAGCCAGGTAAAGTTAAAGTTACATAGATAATTCATAGATGTATCCTATTGTTGTACTTAGGAAGAAGGCATTTGAGATAATTACTTTTTTTTTTTTTTACCTTGTTTCTCTCTTCAGGATAATTTTATTGAATATTGCAACCAAAAAAGGACAAAGAGTAAATTCTTATTCTGTATTGCCCCAGAGCAATGACAGTCAGCTGGTGAATAATTTGCCTAATGAAGCAGTTACCACACTCAGAAGATTCCCTGAAATCAAGGTTATTCGGGATTTTTAATAGTACTTCACAGCCTCTTTATGCACTAGAGCATGAGGTCGTAGAGCATTACAACCATTTAAAGTAATACCATTCTGTTCTTTAAAATCTTTAAAAATATCTGTAATAGGGCCTCCCTGGTGGCGCAGTGGTTGAGAGTCCGCCTGCCGATGCAGGGGACACGGGGTCGTGCCCCGGTACGGGAGGATCCCACACGCCGCGGAGCGGCTGGGCCCGTGAGCCATGGCCGCTGAGCCTGCGCGTCCGGAGCCTGTGCTCCGCAACGGGAGAGGCCACAACAGTGAGAGGCCTGCGTACCGCAAAAAAAAAAAAAAAAAATCTGTAATATAGTATTAATGCTCTTTTAGGATTTAGAAAAATGTTAGAAAAATGCAGCAAACATTTTTCTAACCTACAAAATGAGGGGGAAGGAAGAAAGAAAGCTCTATATCCTTTAAAAACAAGTACCTTTGCATTCACTTTTATATAATAAGTGGTAGTTTGATCAGTATTCAAAGTATACACTAAACAATTGTTGCCTTGAAAAGTTACTTTTATTTTAACCTCTCTTACTGGCAACAATCGTATTACATGCATACTTAATAATGAATATGTAGAAGACCTTTTCTTAGTGTTATCTGGGGGTTTGTTAGAACACAGAACCACTTAGAATTTTTTTAGATGAATTTATGATGGGAGTGTATTCTGATGCATACTGGAAAATAAAATTTCTATTTCCAACTAATAATTTATATATGTAAAGGAATTTGGGGATTTTTTAAAGTATCAAGATATCTAAATATATAAATACAAAATGGCTGATGCATAATAGTTACTAAATAAATGTAAGCAAATATTATATTTACAGGAGATGATGATAGGAGATGACAGCAATAAATGAGAAGATATGAAAGGTCAATTTATGTAGAACTAGAATTATTCCATGCAGCATGTATAAAAACTCAAGCAAGGAAAGTAAAAGATTACAATATTTCAGGACAAGAGCAAATAGAAGAATTGTGCCTGCTTGCACCTTTCTCTAATATTCTAGATAAAATTAAAAAGGCTATATCCGAATCAATCTGTTAAGCAAAAGTCTAACTTGGTCTCTCAAAGTGAGTTTGTTGTATCTCTCTCTCTTTCTTTATTCTTATAAGAGGAGGGAGGGAGGAAGGAAAGGAGGTGACGGGCAAAGGGAGAAAGAGGCAAGGATGACAGAAACTTTTGCAATAGGAAAACCAGCCATGGGATTGGCAAGCATCTTAATGGTTAGGCAGAAAAGTGCTTTTGTTTTATAGGGAGTAGTAAACCAAGCTAGAAATAACCAGGTATTGGGAAGTGGGATGAGTGAGGGTGACATGATGTGACAGTAGATCAGAGAATGTTTTAACCTGAAGTCAGTCTATTCTTAGAAGGGCCTGAAGGAAGGCTTGCCTGCCTGTTCAAGGTGAGGGTGTGTTAAAGTCCAGGGCCCTGAAAGAAGAGAAAAATATCTAAAGTTTTTTTTAACAGGCATTTTATTCCAATTGACCAGTGGGGACAAAAGAGTTCAGCTCATCATGTATGAGGCACAGAAGGAGGATCTGTGTCTGACCTCATCATAGGTAATTAAGGGGGCATTCATGAGTCATATCTAAGTCATATGGGGAAGGGTGGTTCCTGGCAGTAAGACCCCTTCATCATTGCTGTTTTCCAAGAGCACAGGACTCAAGCCAAATTCAATTTTGTCACACCTACAATTCAAAATGTTTAATACTGTTATCTTAAAATCAAGCTCACTATATTCTTCCTACTAATCAATTGATCTCCAAACTATCACTTTCCACCCAGCTGTTCAATACAGAAATCTGTAAGTTAACTACTTGACTCCTCTTCCTACAGACAACCACTCTCCCTCTATAGACTATCCTCCCACTTAAATATATTTCAAATTTGTAAATATCTTTCTATCTCAATAGCCTCCTCTTGTTCTAAGCTATTATCATTCTCACCTGAACTGCTGTAACATCCTTTAGTCTAGAGATTTCCCTCATTTTATTTTCTCCAGTATAGTTAGATTATCTTTTAAAATTCAACTAAACCTCAGGCGCTACGGTCTTGAAATCTTCCTTGTTTATATCTGATCTTCAGATACTGACCAAAACCTTTTTTAACATTAACTACATGAAATCTGGCCTTCTTTATCTCCACACCTTCTTCATTTCACTCTCCCCATCATTCTCATTGTTCAAACACCTCAACAAGGTTTCCAGGCTCCTATCACCTGGACTCTTTCTACCTTCTCCATTTCTTGCGACTAGTCATCCCACCTATAACCAGTGCATCACCTCTACTGAACTTGTGTCTGCACCCCATGCTTATGTATATTGATTTGCCTTTTCTCAGGTTACTTACACAAAATATTCTCTATCTGCAAATTCAAAGCTTTTCCATTTTCTCTATCCCTGAATATGTTTTATTTATTATAATCTTTTTGTAACTTTGGGAGGATAAGTTCCTGTGTACCACTTGGTACATAGTATAGACTGAAAAATGCATTGAAGGAAGAAAAAGATTGAAAAAAATGTATGCCTTATCAAATATACAAAAATATATAATATCTACCTAGCTATCTTCAAATATTTATACATGGCAGTGCTCATTCGAAAATAATTATTTTAATATCAACAATTTCATAGATGAAGAAAGAAATAAACTAGCTAGATTCTGCTGATATCACACAGAGTTATTTAATTTAGTATATTACACTTAAAAATGAAAACAACATAATTTATGAACACATAGTATTTCAGCTGCATAATAATTAAAATTACTTTTGTAGATAAGCCTGAGTGTCTAATCACAAAATTATTTAACTCACAATGAATAGGTTCTATTATACACCAAAAGCCAGCCTTTTCCTCTACACATTTCCTCAAATGAGAGACCAGAAGCCTTTAGGGAAATAATTTATGCATATGAAAAGGCATATAATGTTTAAAAAAACTGTAATAAAAAATCATATATAAATAAGTATATGTGAATATCTGATCATCCTAAACATTCTTCAAAATGAATGAGCCAGTTAAAATATTATTTCAGATAGTAATATTTTATAAACATATTCTTGTTACATTTTTAAGAATAAGAAGACGGATATTAACATTATGTCTCTGAAAATTGTAAATAGGAGTAAATTTTTTAATTGAAGTCTATTCTTAGAAAATAAATTCTTTATGAATGAAAGCTAACTTTATAGTTTATTTTTTTGTTTCTTTTTAGGTATAAATGTTTCCCCAAAAATATACTAAGCTGAAGTAATTTTGAAGTAATACTGTAAGAAGATGTGAACAATTAAAAGATTAATGGCTAACCAGAAAAGATTTCCATTATACTGGTTTCATTTTTCTTTGACTATTGAGTTTATGACATACCCAATTAAAATATAGATACTTTAAATTCAAGATAATAAGAGAGTTTCAGTTAAAATTTTTGGTAATAGTTATGTGAGCTTTTAAAAATTTCTTATATCATTAGAATCAATTTGTCCCATAGGGGATACAAAGGAGAGTTTGTTAGAATGTATATACATGGGTATAAATTTTTTTTCCAGATTGTGAGTAATTTTCTTTTTTAAAGCCCTCATTGAAATATTTTGGTATTCCATGTAAATCTCTTAGAATCTCAGTTTCCTGGGGTCATTGTGGAAGTATACAAATATATACTAAAAAGTATACATCTATAGTTTTCTATTTCTTTGCTAAAGCTTATGGCACAATAAAAGTAAAATTTAAACAAAGTGCCAAGAAGTCCTAATAATACCTGTAAACTGAAATTGCTTTATGTCCATTTTCTTCTCTAAGTTTATTGCAAGTCTTGCAGAATATCTTTTCAAAAGTCAAATGGAAAGATGCATATTATTAGCTTGTGACTACATGCACAGTAAGTTCAAACCCATTACGTTGGCCAGTAAACTTTTGTCAATTTCATGGTAAAATGTTAGTTGAATTTTTGACAATTTTTGATATTAGTGCACACCCTCAAATCCTTTGTACATTGTTTGCAAGAACCTTAAAAATAAGCTTGTTTAAATAAGTTTTGCTTCTGCCTCTCATTCTCTTTTAAATTGTGGTTAAACTGGTAGATGAACTAGCTAATAATTTTTATAACACTAAATTATTATCACTAAACTAATCAGAGAAATTAAGCTGAATACACTATATTTTATCTTTATTTCTTCTTCCCCCAAGTAATTATTTAACTTCTTTCTTTTTAAAATATCTTTGCAAATTTACTACTAATAGAGGGCAAATTTACTATCTATCCCAAGACTCTCATAACAATTTTTGAAAGTTTTTGTTTGTTTCATACATCTATAAGCTTATCTCTGTATTTTCTATGTCCTTCTTGACTCAGTTGAAAAGGTAGCTGCACTTTTATAGGTGGAAATTTCTCAGTTCCCACAGTTTCAAAGATTCCTGCTTCGAATTTTGGGGCCGCCAATTAAAAAAAGAAGTTTAGGGCTTCTCTGGTGGCGCAGTGGCTGGGAGTCCGCCTGCCAATGCAGGGACATGGGTCAATGCAGGGGACCCAGGTTCAATCCCTGGTCTGAGAAGATCCCACATGCCATGGAGCAACTAGGCCCATGCACCACAACTACTGAGCCTATGCTCTAGAGCCTGAGTGCCACAACTACTGAAGCCCGCACGTCCTAGAGCCCGTGCTCCGCAACGAGAGAAGCCACCGCAATGAGAAGCCCGTGCACGGCAACAAAGAGTAGCCCCCACCTGCTGCAACTAGAGAAAGCCTGCACGCAGCAACGAAGACCCAACGCTGCCAAAGATAAATAAATAAATTTATTTAAAAAAAGAAGGAGAATTTTATCATTGATATTTTTTCTCCTTCAGGGAACTAATCTAACAAGCAGGAATTTGAGTTTGCCCCTGGAGCAAAATGAGTTCATTTTTATCTATCCTAATGTTAACTTTTAACCCAAGGAAAATTACAGTAGCCAGTGGCATAATAGCAGAGCCACATTTCATTTGTCTAGCCTTGCTATTTTGTTGCCTTTTCCTTATGATTGCTTACACTAGTGTCTCCATTGAATGTGCTTTCAAATAGTCTCACAGCATGTTCAAGTGAAGCTTCAAAAGTTTTAATTTAATTCTGGACAGATGAGCCTGTCAAAATTATATAATTTTATAACAGCTTAGCCTGTTATATTCTCAATAGTGATAGCTATTGTTTGTTCTACAATGAAAACAATATATCTTCCTTTTTCAGCTCCAACAGGTAAAGAACTTGAAAGTTGTCACAGCACACTTACAGCAAAACAAAAGCTGGAAAAACTGAAAATCAATGACTTTTCTTGACCCATCAGAGAACTGCTACCCTGTAATCTAAAGAGACAAGCAAATAGGGGCTTCCCTGGCGGCGCAGTGGTTGAGAGTCCGTCTGCTGATGCAGGGGACGTGGGTTCATGCCCCGGTCCGGGACGATCCCACATGCCTGTGCTCCACAACAGGAGAGGCCACAACAGTGAGAGGCCCGCGTACCGCAAAAAAAAAAAAAAAAAAAGAAAAAGAGACAAGCAAATCAAGAGTTATAGCTGAGATCAGCTTCCTTGCAGCAGAAGCAGAATAAACTGGTAGGAATTTTTAAATGATAATTCTTAAGCCAGTGTCTGAATGTGGACTAGATCAAAAGTGAGAAAGTTTTGGGGGTCACAGTCTTAGGAGAGTCACCACACTTTCATGGTTTTCCTGCAGGAACAATACCAGATTCACATGGTGAACAGCTGAGAAAGATCCCACCATGGCTCTGGAGGGCAGGAGAAGAATATCCATTGTGAAATATCTCCACAAGATTTCATGTAGCTGAGTCCTACTTTTCAGAGAAAAAAGACTTTACCAAAACTTTATCTAGTTTGGGGGAAGAAGATTTCTCCCCCTGCAAGTTCCCCTAGTCTTCCTGAATCTACAAAAGGTAAGAGGAGCAAAGAAACACTTGTGAAGGTCAAGCCCAGACACATATGCCCACTAAAAGACTGAGATTTATATATAAGATCACAGACTGCTTCCTATTCTTCACACCTCACCCCTACACCTCCAGGGCTCCAGTATAATAAGAGTGAGCTACAGCTAAATGAAGTGAGAGGTATATTCTCTATTGAAGGAAGAGTTCATAGAGAAACCCAAAGACAACAGAGAAGGTAAAACAAGACCACCAGATGAATTTCAGGTACTTGGCTACAGCTACAAGAAACAATGAACAGCACAGAATAACATGAAACTATGTACTAAAGTTTTCAACAGAAATTACAAGGCATGCTAAAAAGCAAGAAAATACAGTCTGAAGGGACAAAGCAAGCATTAGAAACAGGCTCAGATAAGATAAAGATGTTGGAATTATAAGAGGGAATTTAATAAATTATGATTGTATATTATGGATTCTAATGAAAAAAATAGAAAATTAGAAAATACATAACCAATGGATAATGAAAGTATAGAAATGTAAACTGTAAGAAACATTAAGAGAAAAATAATGGAAATCATAAGCACTGTCACAGAAATTAAGGATATTTTTGATGTGCTCATCAGCAGACTTGAGAGACCCACCCCCAAAACAAAAAGAGCTTGAAGATATTCCCAAAATAAAGGAGACAAAAAGAAACCCTAACTTTCAAAAATTGTGAATCACTATATTGTACACCTGTAACTTGTATAATACTATACATCAACTATACTTCAATTAAAAAAAAAATAAATTGGAAAAGAAAAGAAAATGAATTTTTTTAAAACCACAGAATTTTCAAGAACTGTGTGAAATTTTAAAAAAGGTGTATCATTAAACATCATATGGATAAAAACTAGACATCTACAAGAAAGATGAAGAAGCCCAAGATAAATATAAAATCCTGAAAGACGGCAGAGAATTAAAACATCCTACATACAATTTGATTCCAACTACACTTGATATTTGAACAGCACAGGTTTGAACAGCACAGATCCATATATAGGTGGATTTTTTTCAATAAGGACCCACAGATGGTTGAATCCACCAATGGGGGAACCTCTGATACAGAGGGCTGACTTTTTCAGGTGCACCGGTGGGGGACTTGTCAGTCTTGAACAATTTGGGAACCTCCACGTTGTTCAAGACTCAACCATATATGTGTCTGGAAGAAGTGAAACTGGAGACAGTAGAAAGATCAGTGGTTGTCAGCAGTTAACAGGGAGGGAGGGTTGAATAGGTGCATTACAGAGGATTTTGAGGGCAGTGAAGCTGCTCTGATATTACAATGGTGGTCACACATCATTACACATTTTCCCAAATTCATAGAATGTGCAACAATGAAAAACTCTACTGTAAATATTGACTTTGAATGATAATGATGTGTCAGTGTAGGTTCATCAGTTGTAAAAAATGTACCATTCTGGGGTGAGATGTTGGTAATGGGAAAGGCTATGTATATATGAAGATGGGTTATACAGGAAAATCCTGTACCCTCTGCTCAGTTTTGCTGTGAGCCTAAATTTTGTGCTAAAAAATAAAGTCTACTATAATTCAACAATTAAGTAAATGGATGCAGATGGTGGGACCCAGGTTTATCATTGTTGGAGAGGGATTTATGTGTAAGCAAGGGAAGGAGACTAGAATGATCCATGTGGTAATGGATTAAACTGGGAGACATTAAGTATAAACTCATGTCTACCTTAATATAGTTACAGGTGGTTACATATAGAAATATTTATAGGTTTATGTTTTACAAATAAGTTAGTAGACACACATGTATTTCTTTACTCTGTCAGCTGAGGTGGCCTAGAAGTAACACCACCCCAGTAGCAACGAACTAAACTAGTGCACAAATCCTGTTTTCTAATATCATTCTCCAACCTAAGGAACAAAGGTGCCTTGAATAAAAGGCTGATTCTAGGATGGGGGCAGGAAATATACAACATGAATCTGAAGCATCTTGTGGTCCCAGAGTGAAGAAGTGCTAAAAAGAAAAATTAAAAATACAGTGATGGGAGTATGCCAAAGGCATGTAGGAGCCAACTGGAAAAGGTTCCAATATCCAAAGCCGGAAAAATGTGAGCAAGATACAAATGACACAGTATTGGATGATAACCTGAAATATGAAATAAACATATATGAGGCCACTCTGATATAAACTAATGACTGAATTAATAAATAAGGAAGAATATAAAATACATCATGCATAAGTATTCCTAATAATTTGTGTAGACTCCACACCAGTAAGAAAGTGGAACACAACCACCTATTCCTTATGTGTGGGCTGCAAATAACGACTACCTTTCAAAGAGTAAAACATGAAAAGAAGAAAGAGTACTTTGCGGTGGAGAAATCTGACAAACATTACTTCAGCCAGGTGATCAAGATCAGCATCAACAATGCAAAGTTATATTGATAGTGTGTACTCTTTATATGATGAGATGAAAATAACACTTTACCTCTGTGGTGTGCTGCTCTAAAACCCATGACCAGCCTAGTGATGAGAAAAAAAAAAAAAAAAAGAGAGATAGAAAAAAATTTCAATTGAGAGAAATTGAGAAATCCTACAAAATACCTGACCCCACTCCTGACAAAGGCATTCAAACAAGGAAATTCTGAGAAAAAGTTACAGCCAAGAGAATTCTAAGGAGACATGGCTATGAAATATTATATAATATCCTGGTTAATATTGTATGATATCTGGAAAAAGACATCAGGTAAAACTAAGAAAATATGAATAAAGTATGCCCTTTAGTTAATAATAATATATCAATATTTGTTCAATAGTTGTAGAACATTTCCCTTACCAATATAAAACGTTAACAATGAGAGGAACTGGGTTCTGGTTTATGGGAAATCTCTGTATTATTGTCATAAATTTTCTGTAAGTCTAAAACTGCTCTAAAATTAAAGAGGTTTTAAAAAATGGAGGCATAAGGCCCTGATAAATTTTTATAAGAAGAAACATTATTTATATTTTTAAGTTTCCATAAAATTTTATCATTGCTTCTTGGCCTGAATGCATATACAAGTAACTAAGTGTAATAGATATGTGATATTTGAAGTGCAAATATAAATATATTTTGATATAAAATTCATTAAGAATTAATCAAAACAATCATAAGTTTCTTTCAAAAATGAATTATTTCATCTTTGGCTTTAATCAATAAATATTTATAGAATGAACATCCCTTCTACTCATCGGAAATACTACCCTGCAAACATCCATATACTTATAATCAATATTGTACCTGTTATAATTATGTAATTAATAAACTCTACTCTCTTTAAATCCATATTCTCAGACAATTTGCTGGCCCTTCCTCCTCTGCTAGTTTTCTAAATGCTGTAATATCCCAGGATTCTGTCTCTCTTCTCTCCTGTTTTCTGCTTACGTTTGATCTCTATGCTAATAATTACGTATTTATGTTTCTTAACTCTTTCCTTCATTTTATACAATATGTGACTTCTTTTCTGAGCATCATTCTCATGATAATACAAATGTTTACTTGAGATATCCAATGTGGTTGTCTAATTGGTGTGTTAAATGTAATATAGAAAACAGACCACTTAATTTTTTCCCCAAATATTCTCCACCCCCTCTCTCTCATCTGATATCATGAGTCTTCCAATTATTTGGGTCATAATTCTCTCCACACCTCATTCAGTTTACTTACAAACCTCATCCTTTCCAGCTTCAAAATGTATCTCAAATCTGACCACATCTCACCATTACCACATCTACCCTTCTGACATTGTCTACCAAAGTCTCTCACCTGACTCCTGAAATACACTATTTCATTTCTTGCTTCAGTTTGCTCCTAACAGCCAAGCTGTTCTCAGTACAACAGTTAAAGTGATATTTTAAATAGTTGTATTACTTCCCTGGTCAAAACTTTAAATGCCTTGACACACATTTAGAATAAAATCCAACTTTTTATGGTAGACTAAAAAGGATAAATAAGCTGCTCTCTCCTCATCTTTCTGAAACTCCCTCCCATAATGCTTCCTTCTCCCACTCCTTGCTAGATACAATACTAGGACTTCATCTCATTCCTAGGTCATCAAAAGTTTGTTCCTACCCAAGAATGTGGCTCTTGATATCTCCTCTGCAGGGAGCAATCTTTTCCCAGAGCTCCATGGTTCACTCTCACTCACTTGATTCTGGTTTCTGTTTTCAAAAAAACATTTTAACTGGCTTCTGAGATAGACTTTCCCAAATAATGCTACCTAAACATTAATCTACCACAACTCGATCAAACTCTGAAATTATACTTTGTTTTTCTTATGGCACTTTTCACAAACCAAAATTATATTTTTATTTATTCACAGTTTTTATCAAAAGACTCCAGAATGGAAGCTCCGTTACAGCTTGGCTGTCCCTCTTTACTTCTCTCCCTTTTTCCTTCCTCTCTTCCTTTCTCCCATCCTCTCTCCCCCTCCCTCCTTTCCTTCCATCTTTTTTCCTTCCATCTTTTTTCCTTACCTTTTTCCTGTCTTTCTATCATTATTCCTTTCTTCCTTTTTTTACCTTTCTTCTAGCAGTTCTTTGCATTACTCTGTCTCCAGCACTAAAAACATTACAAACACATTCACATATTCTTACTTACATACACCATATACTTAAAAACACCCATGACACTGGAATCATTAAGTGCAATTAGTTTTAATATTATAAATGAAAGAAGCAACCTAATGATGAAATAATTTTAAAAAGTATATTCATATAGCTAGTACAACTCCTCAATTATTCCAGTCATTCAAAATTTTCAGACAAAATAATCACATCAGAATGGATCTACACACACAAACACTAATATATACATATAATCTGCCTAAAATATTAAAAAAACACATGTTAGTCAATTCTAAACTATAAACCACACTTCTTTTTTAGAAGGAAGTGTAGCTAATTCATTTCAGAGAGCTCAAGAAGTATCTCTAGCCAGGCTCATGCATCATTTAACCTCTGTAAATCATTTTTTGATCTTCTAAAAAATAAATGCTCACTAAAGCATGTGATAAGAGAAGGATAATTGGTTATGGCATAAATTGTACAGAAAGTATTTGGAAGATAAATAGTATTTATGTTCTTTGAAAAGAAAATAATCATTTATGGTATAGCATTCAGAATCTAATTTTCATGAGTTAATTATCCAATTCCTTTTACTCTGACTCCAAAACACTATGTACAAAATTAAAGAAAAAGAAAATGGAAAAACTGATAGATGCTTATTTATTCTCCCAAGCATGAAAAGGGAAAAAAGAACTAACAAAAATTGTTAATTATTACTTTTCATAGTAATAGCTATTAGTTTTCCCTATCAACAGTATAGAAATATATTAGGGATGATACTGAATTTGGTTAGTTATAAATAAAATTCAACTTATTGATATAGGGGAAAAAGTCTAGATAGACCAATGACATTTTCAAAATGGAATTTGATAGCATTTTTTGTCATATTCAAATAATTAATTTAGGTAATTGAGGTAAACATAAAAAAATATACTTCATGGGAAAATGTTCTATGCATTTACTGAAAATCACACTCATATACAGAATGGAAACTATATGCTTATCTTTTCTTTTTATTCTATCTTATTCTATCTAAATGTACATGTGCCTTCTACCTGCTGAGAAGCATTCTAGGCTCTAGGGAGCCAATGGATTCTATGCCATTGAGAGAGTCAGAAAGCACACACCTTCAGGAATACAATATGTTAAGGAAAGTTGTATGATAGAAGAAAAAAATGCTGCCTGGTTTGGGGTAAGTTGAGGATTTAGTATAAATTTAGTATAAACTAAGTGAGGAAGTGAACCTTGATAATCTGGGAAAAGGCTTTCAAGCAAAAAACACTTCCTCTTAAAAGCTTCAATTAGTTCATGATTTTTTTTTCTTAACATTTTATTTAACTTATTAGAATTTGTAGCAGTTTAAAAGTACTCCCATATTTAGCTTTTATTCTCACCCCCATCCTCAGCACCATTCCTCAGACACATTCCTCCTCCTCCAAAAACATTTTAAATAATTTTAATTTAAATGTATTATTATAAAAATTAAGATAAAACATAAATATTTATTAATATTAATAACATAAAATTTCTGTTTCATTCACTTCATCCCACAACAAACATACATTTTGAAGCAAATATGAAAAACATTACTTTCCTTTAAATATTTTGCATATATCTCTACGGACAAGAACTGAATTTTAAACATAATCAAAGTACCATCACACACACATACATACATATGCACACACACACACACCACACACACACACACCACACAGATAATATTTTTAAAAATATAATCAAATATTCAAGAAAGTTTTCACAATTCTCTGTCCTCAACATTTAAAACTTTATTTGAATCGGGATTCAAACTATGTCCACCCCCTGCAATTGGTTACTTTGTCTCTTAAAACTCTATTAAATCTTGCGTTTCCCCCACACACCCCTATCACAGACAGTGTCCTTTGTTTTATAAAATTTCCCTCAATCCAGAATTTGTTGGTTACCTCCCTGTGATTTTGTACCACTTAACTACAATCTGACCTGGCTACTTCAGCCTAAGGTGGTTATGACATTGACTGGGGTGTTATATCTGATTATTTGTAAAAGAACAGGCTTTGATAAACATTTTCTGTTAAGGGACAGACTGTAAGTGTTTTGGGCCATAAGGTGTCTGCCACTTCCACTTAGCTCTGCTGTTGTAATATGAAAGCTGCCACAGACAGTATGTAAATGAAGGATGGGGCTGTTATCCAATAAAACTTTATTTGCAAAAGCAGATGGCAGGTAGGATTTGGCCCATGGGCCATAGTTTGCTGACTCCTGATTTATACCAGGCTTTTAATATGCACATAGCTAAAGCCAACTTTACACTAATGATATGGTTATTAACAATACATTTGTACAATTACCGAAGGAGAATTTTTAATACAATAATTTCTTTTAGCTTAGTATTAAATTATCTTATACAGATTGTCTTTATTACAAAACAAAATTTTAATCCAGGATCATATGATTAAACTTAATTATATAAACTATATACAAAATACATAGTTTAGGGAAAATTTGGAGACCGTTTAGACTAGGGTCCTCATTTATGGAGAAAATAACTGATGCCGAATAGATGAAATTACTTGCTAATCAGTACTTGAGAGTTATAAAAATTATTGGCACATTAGGATAATGTTTTAATTTATCTGAAACTTGGAAAATTTTATTTAAAAATTTCCCCTCTTTTCCCATCTAGATTAAAATATTTTTGTTTCTTAAATATTTTTTGTATGAATATTCATTCAAATATAAAAAGAGGGTGCATGCACTCTCTCCACACAGAAATTTCTTTATTCAAAATTCATTTATGAGTTGAAACTTTAGATGAAAACTAAGGTGTCCTCCTAACAGCTGCTCTGAAAACATGCATTTTGGGACAACTCAGATGGTATAAACCATTCTATATTATAATTAACAAGTAATTCCCAGTATTGTTGCAGTTCAATTACTTAGACACACAAAAAATGGCAACATTTTTTTTCAGTGCTTTGAATACAGCTGTGTGAAGCCATCATCTCTCCATAAATTTTGTAAGATGTTGAATATATTTGCTTAGTTGTCAAAATTATGACACTTCTAAGACAAAGAAGATGAAAGAACACTAAACATGGCCACAGTTGTGGATTTTTACACAAAAGAATGAATCTCAAACAAGGATAAAGAAACAGCATGATTTCATATTAAAAAGTGAAAAATATAATACCTCTATACTCATACCAAATGAAAGTATTTAAGATAGGAACATAAACAATATTTTATTATTTATTATTGTGATGTTATCCATAAATAATTGGGATATTATTTTAAATATATGTTTATGTGTATTAATACATATATTTTATATATTTATATACATAATTATATATATGCTTGAATACAAATATGTATATACACACATGCAAATAGACAATATATCATTCAGTGAAAAATTGAATTTATTAATTAGTAACAGTGAGTGTTTTAAGATGTGGCAGATTTTCTCACTTTTAAAACATGGGAAATTTTAGAAGTCAGAATTGAAGATAATAATATTTGCATGCCTGAATGTTTCTCTGCGTTTCTACTTTAGCTGGAAGTCTTGGATCATAGAGCACCCTTGTTTTGAGAAACTGAGTCTCAGAGAAGTTTAAGGATGGATCCAGGTATCATAGCTAGGTAATAAAAATGGTGGAACTAGAACACAGTCATCATGGCTCCAAAGGTAGTTTTTCCTATATTATATTGCTAAGCTGTTAGAGCACATTTCTATTTGGGATCCTGTATTTTAGAAGTATTTACAGAACATTCTTCTGATTGGTCATAAATGTTGAGCTATATAAGTCCGTGCCACTCTGTCACTTTGTCCCAGTTTAGTGGCATGGACTTATATATACTACTAAAAGTAAAATAGATAACTAGTGGGAAGCACCAGCATAGCACAGGGAGATCAGCTTGGTGCTTTGTGACCACCTAGAGGGTGGGATAGGGAGGGTGGGAGGGAGACGCAAGAGGGAGGAGATATGGGGATATATGTATATGTATAGCTGATTCACTTTGTTATAAAGTAGAAACTAACACACCATTGTAAAGCAATTATACCCTAATAAAGATATTAAAAAAATATATATATATATCCACTAAAAAATAAAAAAGGAGAAATAGATTAAATAGTCATTAAATTTATTTATAAAACCTAAATTCATACTGGACTTAACACACACTTTTTCTAAAAAAATAAAAGTATGTTGTTTTATAATAAATATATATTTAAGTATATTTAATAAAATGTGCATTTATTCCAAATAAATATTGTAAGAAAAATTTTTAAAAAATAAATAAATGTTGAGCTAAAAATATTGAATTAGGCAGACAATAAACTCATTGCTTAGGTATGAAGGAGCAGACATTTGTTTTGACACTGGTAGGGTATATCACTGGCGAGTGAATGTCAAGTTCTTTGTTTGACTGCTACAAGCACAGGCTATTTTTAAGGTCCAATACCAATCTGTAAAACTTAGTTGCAGAAAAATCAGTGATTGTCAGTTTCTGATGTTGGGGCAGTGATTGATTGCAAAGTAGTATGAGGGAATGCCTTAGAATGATGGAAATGTTTATTTTTATTGTGGTAACAGTAGAAAGGACTGTGTATAGAATGCAACCACTGTTCACTTAAAATAAATAAATTTACTTTATGTAAATTTACTTCAATAAAACTGATTTAAAAATAAAAGATTATTAATTGTTCTATGCATATTTCAAAGTACAATTTTGATAAAAAAATTAAAATTCTCAATTAAAAAAAATGAAAACTTTCTTATATTCCCCTTTTAAGTAAGATATAGTTCTATTTTTATATTTTTGTATTATTTTATTACTTTATTTATGATCCACAGCTTTTCCTCTGATAAATCTGACATATTTCTCATTCAACTTCTTGGATATTCTATGTTTGGTTGCTATTGTGAATGATAGATTTTTGAAAAAATATAGACTTTTTTGCAGCAGTTTCAGGTTTACAGAAAACTTGAGCAGAAAACACAAAGAGAAACAATATACCTTGTTCCCTTCCCTTCCTCCTTAATTCCCCCATTAGTAACATGTTGCATTAGTGCAGTGCATTTGTTACAATTGATGAGATGATTTTAATGTTATTATTTTTTACAGCTTTATTGAGATATGATTGACATATAACATTGTATAAGTTTAAAGCATACAACATGATGATTTGTTACATGTATATATCGGAAAGTGATTACAGCGATATATTTAGTTAACACATCTAGCACCTTTCCTAATTCCTTGTGTGTGTGTGTGTCGGGGTGTGTGTGTGTATGATGAGAACATTTAAGTTCTATTCTCTTAGCAACTGAAAACCTGAACAGACCAATAAGGACTAAGGAGAGTGAAACATTAATCAAAATTCTCCCAACAAAGAAAAGCCTAAAATGAGTTAGTTTCACTAGTGCATTCTACCAAACATTTAAAGATGAATTAATGCCAATCCTTCTCGAACTTTTGCCAAAAATTTGAAGGAAAGGAAATAATCCCAAACTCATTTTATGAGGCCATTATTATCCTGATACCAAAGCCAGATAAGGGCACTACAAAAAAAAAAAGTAGTACAAGTCAATATCCCTAATGAATATAGATGTAAAAATCCTCAACAAAATACCGGCAAACCAAATTCAACAACACAGTAAAAGGATCATAAACCATGGTCAACTAGGATATATCCCTGGGATGCAAGGATGGATCAACATATGCAAATCAAAAACTGTAATATATCACATTAACAAAAGGAAGGATAAAAATCATAGGACCACCTCAATAGATGCAGAAAAAGCATTTGACAAAATTCAACATCTTTCACAATAAAAGCTCTCAAAAATTAGTTATAGAACACACCTCAACATAATAAAGGCCATATATGATAAACCCACAGGTAAAATCAGACTCAACAGTGAAAAGCTGAAAGCTTTTCCTCTAAGATCAGAAATAAGACAAGGATGCCCACTCTCACCACTCTTATTAACATAGTACTGGAAGTCCTAATTACAGCAATTAGTCAAGGAAAAAAAAGAAGAAAAAGAAAAATGAAAGTTATCCAAATAGGAAAGAACTAAGTAAAATAGTCTCTGTTTGCAGATGACATACTCTTACACTTAGAAAACCCTAAAGACTCTACCATAAAAACTCTTTGAACTCAGGAACAAATTTATAATGTTATAGGATATAATATCAATATACAGAAATCAGCTGTATTTCTATATAGTAACAATGAAATATCTAGAAGAGAAATAAAGAATATGATCTCATTTACAATAGATTCAAAGACAATAAAATACTTAGGAAAAAATGTAGCCAAAGAGAGGAAAGACCTATACACTAAAAACTATAAGACACTGATGAAGAAGACACACACAAAAAATGGAAACATATCCCATGTTCATATATTGGAAGAGTTAATATGTTAAAATGTCCATACCACCCAAAGCCATCTGTATATTCAATGCAATTCCTATCAAAACTTCAACTGTATTTTTCACAGAAATAGAAAAAACAATCTTAATACTAGTATGGAACCACAAAAAACCTTGACTGAAGTAATCTTGAAAAAGAAGAGCAAAGCTAGAGACATTACACTTCCTGATCTCAAACTACAGATGACCCTGAACAACGTGGCAGTTAGAGGTATCAACCCTCTATGCAGTTGAAAATCCACGTGTGGATTTACAGTCTGCCCTCTGTATCTGAGGTACAACTTTCACAGATTCAACTAACCAAGGATTGTGTAGTACTGTAGTACATATTTAGTGAAAAAAAAAATCCACAGGTAAGTGTATCTGTGTAGTTCAAACCCATGTTGTTCAAGGGTCAACTGTATATTACAAAACTAGAATAATCAAAACAGTATGGTGCTAGCATAAAAAGAGACACATTGAACAATAGAATCAAATTGAAAGCCCAGAAATAAATCCATGCATATACAGTCAATTAATATTTGATGAAGGAGCCAAGAATACTCAGTGGGGAAAAGACAGTCTTTTCAATCAGTGATGTTGGGAAAACTAAATATTCACATGCAAAAGAATGAAATTGGACCCCAATCTTACACCAACTCACAGAAATTAACTCAAAATGGATTAAAGACGTAAATGTAGGATTTGAAACTGTAAAACTCCAAGAAGAAAACATAGCAAAAAAGCTTCTTGACATTGCTCTTGGCAACAACTTTTCAGATATGACACCAAAGCACAAGCAACAAAAACAAAAATAACAGGGCTTCCCTGGTGGCGCAGTGGTTGAAGTCCACCTGCTGATGCAGGGGACACGGGTTCGTGCCCTGGTCCAGGAAGATCCCACATGCCGCAGAGCAGCTAGGCCAGTGAGCCATGGCTGCTGAGCCTGCATATCTGGAGCCTGTGCTCCACAACAGGAGAGGCCACAACAGTGAGAGGCCCGCATACCGCAAAAACAAAACAAAACAAACAAACAAAACAAAAATAACAAATGGGACTTCATTCAACTCAAAAGGTTTTGCATAGCAAAAGAAAGAATCAACAAAATGAAGAAGCATCCTTTAGAATTGCAGAAAACAAAAGAGAGTATACAAGGACTGTGCAACAACTACAAAAGGTATAACATATGTGTAATGGGAATGACAGAAGGAGTAGAGAGAAAGAAACAGAATACTGGCAACAATAATAATTGAGAATTTCAGTAAACTAATGTCAGATACTCTTAATGCCAATTAAGAGTGCATTCAGGAAGCTCAGAGAACACCAAGCAGGAAAAATGGCAAAAACAAACAAACTACACCTGGGCATATCATTTTCAAACTACAGGAAGTAGTAGAAGATTAAAGTAGAAGATTAAAAAAATCTTGAAAGAAACCAAAAAATCACCTTACCTATAGAGGTTCAAAGATGAGAATTACATCCGACTTCTCAGAAATCCTGCAAGCAAAAAGAGAGTGAAGTAAAATATTTAAAGTGTTGAGAGATAAAAACACCAACCTAGAATTCTGTAACCTGTGAAATTATCCTTCAAATGTGAAGGAAAAAATAAAGACTTTCTTGAACAAACAAAAATTGAAGGTATTTGTTGCCAGTAGACCTACCTTGCAAGAAATGTTGAAAGAAGTCCTTTAGAGGGATAGAAAATAATATAGGTTAGACTTGAATCTACAAAAAGAAGGGAAGAGTATAGAAGAAGGAATAAGTAAAGGTAAATAAAAACTTTTGTTTTTCTTATTCTAACAGACAACAGTTTGTTCAAAATAATAATAGCAAAGTATTTGATTATGTATGCTTATATATATGAATATATATAATATATACTTATATATGTTTATATATAAGTAAAATAAATGACAGCCATGATACAAGCAATGGGAGGAAAAAGTAAGAATTGTTATTATAAGGCACTCACACCACCTGTGATGTGGTATATACAGTTGTCCCTCAATAGCCATAGGTGATTAGTTCCAAGACCCCCTGCAGATACCAACATTTGGGAATAGTCAAGTCCCTTACATAAAATAACAATGTATTTGCATATAACCTATGAATATCCTCCTACACACTTTAAATTTTCTCTAAATTACTTATAAGACCTAATACAATATAAATGTTATGTAAATAGTTGCCAACACATAGCAAATTCCATTTTTGGTTTTTGGAACTTTCTGGATTTTTTTTCCAAATACAATCCTTGGATGCAGAACCAGTGGATATTAAGGGCCAACTGTATGGCATTATTTAAAAGTGGACTTAGGTTAGTTGTAAATATATATTGCAAAATGTGAGGCAACCACTAAATAAGAAGTGTAACTGAAATACTAAGATAGGAAAGAAATGAAATCACATAAAATGTTCAATTAAAACCACAAAAAAACAGAAAAAGAATAGACGACATAAAGAATATTCTCTCCCAGTAGCTTCTTCCAACATTTTAATATTTCTATTCAGATTCATATACTTCCATCTCACTTTTGTTCAACTCCATATTTGAGTAGTCTGATCTAATTTATTACCTTACTGAGAAACCAGAAATGTAACTATTGATTCTTTATCAAATCTAGTGCATATTTTAACTTTCAAATTGAAAAAAATGAAAGTATATACTAAAAATCATGCAATCATATTTAAATATCCAGTTACAAAGATGAGTGCATTAACTTGAAGGAAAAATGTTTAGGAAACAGGACTTTTTTTAATTGATAAAGAAATCTCAGCTGTAAGATATGATAAACATAGGTAATCTAAGTAAAACATCTCAAATAATAGAAATTTTAAATCAAATCTTGAATGTTTCTTTTGCTTAACTTATCAATATTTAAATTTAAAAAAATCCTTCCAAGCTATTATATAATCACCAAAATCAATTTTAATTAGATAAAAAATAGTAACATAGTAGGAAGAGAAGTAAATGTGTTTAAAAGCTATGATATGCTTTACATGATTTTATGGCAGGTAATTTGCCATTTTCAGATTGTGACTTTATCAAAGAAGAAGATGTCAGTTTCACGAAAATTTTGTCAGTGAACCACAATAAAACATGACTGTGATGCATAGCAGATGGTGTTGTATTGGATTGTCTAATTCCATTAGGTACACTTTTTAAAAATGTAAAGTAGTCACAAAGAAAGACAAAAATCAAACAACAGAATTCCAGAAACAAAACTGATATCACTAGGTGAGTCAATTTAGCTTTAAAAGGTGTAAAAATATTAATTTATTAATTGTGTTAACCTGAGGAAATCAAGTGATCAAAAAGAATAATGTAAAATCCACTTTAGTGCAGACATTACCTTGCAAATTTAGGGGAAATATAATTAGAAAATCATTTAATAAGCAGTGTTACGTAAATAATCTAACATTATTTAAATAAGTGAGTTTTACTAAATCTCTATAATAGGTTATTTTAATAGATATACTATTAAATATTGAACTCTTGTCTGAGAGCAATACAAACATTGACGTGGAATAGATTCTGGTGAATAAGGAATACAGAAACCCAAAATTATGTAAATTTCATGATTTTAATCTATGAATAAAACCAATTCTTGCAAGATACTATAAAAACAAAACTAAATTCGGTCCTACTTTTAAACATCTAAAAAACATTTTCTAGTATCTTTTAAACACTGGCACTTAAATAAACAATTATAATTATTTTTATTTAGGATTTCTGTCCAAAGGTTATGAGTATTTAAAAAGTACAGCCATCCCTCTGTATCCTCAGGGGATTGATTTCAGGACCCCCACAGATACCAAAATCCAGAGATTCAGACCCTGTGGATTAGGAGGGCTGAGGTATAGTCTACTATGTCAGGGAATAAAAATATAGGGAGGCCCAACTTCTGTCTATCGAATGTACATAAAAGACATTAAAGCAGCCCAGAAAATTGCAAATCCGAATGAGGACCCTAAGAGTTTAACCTAAATTTTGTGTACTAGTCACATTACTAAATCTTTCTCATGTGTTATCTCATTTAATCTTCATTACCTCACATTAGAACTAGACTTTATTGCTTGTTTACAGAGATATAACTAAGACTCAGATAGATTAGATAAATCACTTCACACAAATGGCTGAAAAATATGAGAATCAGAATTCATCATAAATGATCCTGTCAACAAGTTTTGACAAGGAAGTAGTCTATGGAAATTAGAATGAGTCTGTTGAGGATGGGAAGATACTCAAGTGGAAAAATGCCCACTTTGGAAATTACTTGGTGAAGTCAAATTTCTATAAGCTTTAACAATTACTTGGTGAAGTCAAATTTCTATAAGCTTTAACAAATTTCTATAAGCCTGTTTTTCCCAGTATTTGAAAACAATACATGTGAAAATGATATATCTTTATTGTTGAATTTTGACAAAACATTATTTTAAAAAGAAAGAGCAAAGGAAATGATTTCCTTTTCTTTTTCTTTTTTGTTATTTTTTTTCTACTGGAAAATATACAAAATTAATTATTGAAGAAATATACAAATTAAAACAACAATAATTCAAATATCTTCTAATGTATGTGTTTTAACATTTTGTTATCTATCATAAGGGGGTGTCCAACATTAATAATTTTCAGCCCCACCACTATTCAAAATGAGAGGGCATTCATCCTGATGGTAGTTCCCCTTGGACTCTAATGAATTCCATATATGTCTATAAGATAAATTTAGTTAATAGAGAGATCAATAGACTAAACTGTCAGAAGTTTTTTTGGTAAAGTGACACTAATAAAAATGTAACTCAAGATATTGATTTCTGAATTTTAGTTATTTTTGTCAGCAAATTAGTCACAGATAATAACTGAAGAACTAATTTGTAGAGTAAAGTTCATGAATGTAGAATTTTTATCATTTGACAAAAGACTAAGAGGAATTTTTAAAGTGCAAAATGATCATAGTGAAACACCCAAACTAGATCATCTAAGTACAACATAGTAGAGAGTAATATACTTACTGTTCTTATTTCTTTCATATTGTACTATAGATGGTACAATAAAAACAATTGCACAAAACTGAAGTCGGGATTACTAGGAGGTGGGTAAACCACCCAGTTTCACAAAATCTCATTAACAGTGATGCCAACTAAAACCTATCGCACAGCACAGGTATACATAAGCCATAAGTAATGAGAAGGGCAGAGAGTATACGTTTTAAGGGAACTGACTGGGTTTTCCACTTATAAGACTAAGTACATTTCCCTCTTTGCTAATAAAGTAGGGCATTATTTCACATGTTAACTGGTTAAAGTTACACTTGATCATACATCAAGTGACCATATACACCTATGTCTTTTTCTGAACCCTCTATTCTGTTCCATTGATCTGTATATCCTTGTCCAATACCACACTGTCTTAATTACTGAGGCTGTGCAAAGGGGCCTGATATGCAACACAACAAGTTTCCAATTTTAATTTTTTTTCAGAAGTGTCATGCCTATATTTGGCATTTGCATTTCACATTATTGAGCTGCATGAGCTGACTGTAAATTTTGGAGATTAATCCTTTGTCAGTTTCTTCATTTGCAAATATTTTCTCCCATTCTGAGGGTTGTCTTTTCATCTTGTTTATGGTTTCCTTTGCTGTGCAAAAGCTTTGAAGTTTCATTAGGTCCCATTTGTTTATTTTTGTTTTTATTTCCATTTCTCTAGGAGGTGGATCAAAAAGGATCCTGCTGTGATTTATGTCACACAAGTGTTCTGCCTATGTTTTCCTCTAAGAGTTTGATGGTGTCTGGCCTTACATACAGGTCTTTAATCTATTTTATTTTTGTGTGTGGTGCTAGGGAGTGTTCTAATTTCATTCTTTTAAATGTAGCTGTCCAGTTTTCCCAGCACCATTTATTGAAGAGGCTGTCTTTTCTCCATTGTATATTCTTGACTCCTTTATCAAAAATAAGGTGAGCATATATGCATGGACTTATCTCTGGGTTTTCTATCCTGTTCCATTGATCTATATTTCTCTTTCTGTGCCAGTACCAGACTGTCTTGATTACTGTAGCTTTGTAGTACAGTCTGAAGTCAGAGAGCCTGATTGCTCCAGCTCCATTTTTCTTTCTCAACATTGCTTTGGCTATTCGGGGTCTTTTGTGTTTCCATACAAATTGTGAAGTTTTTTGTTCTAGTTCTGTGTGAAAAATGCCAGTGGTAGTTTGATAGGGATCGCATTGTATCTGTAGATTGCTTTGGGTAGTAGAGTCATTTTCACAATGTTGATTCCTCCAATCCAAGAACACGGCATTACTCTCCAACTATTTATATCATCTTTAATTTATTTCATCAGTGACTTATAATTTTCTTCATACAAGTCTTTTGTCTCTTTAGGTAGATTTATTCCTAGATACTTTACTCTTTTTGTTGCAATGGTAAATGGGAGGGTTTTCTTAATTTCACTTTCAGATTTTTCATCATTAGTGTATAGGAATGCCAGAGATTTCTGTGCATTAATTGTGTATCCTGCTACTTTACCAAATTCATTGTTTAGCACTAGTAGTTTTCTGGTAGTATCTTTAGGATTCTCTATGTATAGTATCATGTCATCTGCAAACATTGACAGCTTTACTTCTTCTTTTCCAATTTGGATTCCTTTTATTTCTTTTTCTTCTCTGATTGCCAGGCTAAAACTTCCAAAACTATGTTGAATAATAGTGGTGAGAGTCGGCAACCTTGTTTTGTTCCTGATCTTAGTGGAAATGGTTTCAGTTTTTCACCATTGAGGACGATGTTGGCTGTGGGTTTGTAATATATGGTCTTTAGTATGTTGAGGAAATTTCCCTCTCTGCCTACTTTCTGGAGGGTTTTTATCATAAAGGGTGCTGAATTTTGTCAAAAGCTTTCTCTGCATCTACTGAGATGATCATGTGGTTTTTCTTCTTCGATTTGTTAATATGGTGTATCACATTGATTGATTTGTGTATATTGAAGAATCCTTGCATTCCTCGGATAAACCCCACTTGATCATAGTGTATGATCCTTTTAATGTGCTGTGGGATTCTGTTTGCTAGTATTTTGTTAAGGATTTTTGCATCTATGTTCATCAGTGATATTGGCCTGTAGTTTTCTTTCTTCATGACATCTCTGTCTGATTGTGGAATCAGAGTGATGGTGGTCTCATAGAATGAGTTTGGGAGTGTTCCTCCCTCTGCTATACTTTGGAAGAGTTTGAGAAGGATAGGTGTTAGCTCTTTTCTAAATGTTTGGTAGAATTCACCTGTGAAGCCATCTGGTCCTGGGCTTTTGTTTGTTGGAAGACTGTTAATCACAGTTTCAATTTCAGTGCTTGTGATTGGTCTGTTCATATTTTCTATTTCTTCCTGGTTCAGTATCAGAATGTTGTGCATTTCTAAGAATTTGTCCATTTCTTCCAGGTTGTCCATTTT
The DNA here is from genome assembly GCF_949774975.1 of Lagenorhynchus albirostris. Taxonomy (NCBI): domain Eukaryota; kingdom Metazoa; phylum Chordata; class Mammalia; order Artiodactyla; family Delphinidae; genus Lagenorhynchus; species Lagenorhynchus albirostris. Next base: position 102,169,799 of record NC_083099.1, read on the forward strand.
ATTGGCATAGAGTTGCTTGTAGTAATCTCTCATGATCCTTTGTATTTCTGCAGTGTCAGTTGTTACTTCTTTTTCATTTCTAATTCTATTGGTTTGAGTCTTCTCCCTTTTTTTCTTGATAAGTCTGGCTAATGGTTTATCAATTTTGTTTATCTTCTCAAATAACCAGCTTTTAGTTTTATTGATCTTTGCTATTGTTTCCTTCATTTCTTTTTCATTTATTTCTGATCTGATCTTTATGAGTTCTCTCCTTCTGCTAACTTTGGGGTTTTTTGTTCTTCTTTCTCTAATTGCTTTAGGTGTAAGGTTAGGTTGTTTATTCGAGATGTTTCCTGTTTCTTAAGGTAGGATTGTATTGCTATAAACTTCCCTCTTAGAACTGCTTTTGCTGCATCCCATAGCTTTGGGTCGTCATGTTTTCATTGTCATTTGTATTTAGGTATTTTTTTATTTCCTCTTTGATTTCTTCAGTGATCTCTTGGTTATTAAGTAGTGTGTTGTTTAGCCTCCATGTGTTTGTATTTCTTACAGATTTTTCCTGTAACTGACATCTAGTCTCATAGCATTGTGTTTGGAAAAGATACTTGATACAATTTCAATTTTCTTAAATTTACCAAGGCTTGATTTGTGACCCAAGATATGCTGTCTCCTGGAGAATGTTCCATGAGCACTTGAGAAGAATGTGTATTCTGTTGTTTTTGGATGGAATGTCCTATAAATATCAGTTAAGTCCATCTTGTTTAATGTATCATTTAAAACTTGTGTTTCCTTATTTATTTTCATTTTGGATGATCTGTCCATTGGTGAAAGTGGGGTGTTAAAGTCCCGTAATGTGATTGTGTTACTGTCAATTTCCCCTGTTATGCCTGTTAGTATTTGCCTTATGTATTGAGGTGCTCCTATGTTGGGTGCATATTTACAATTGTTATATCTTCTTCTTGGATTGATCCCTTGATCATTATGTAGTGTCCTTCTTTTTCTCTTGTAATAGTCTTTATTTTAAAGTCTATTTTGTCTGATATGAGAATTGCTACTCCAGCTTTCTTTTGATTTCCATTTGCATGGAACACCTTTTTCCATCCCCTCACTTTCAGTCTGTATGTGTCCCTAGGGTGGGTCTCTTGTAGACAGCATATGTACGGGTCATTTTTTTTATGAATTCAGCCAATATATGTCTTTTGGTTGGAGAATTAATCCATTTACATTTGAGGTAATTTTTGATATGTATGTTCCTATTACCATTTTCTTAATTGTTTTGGGTTTATTATTGTAGGTCTTTTCCTTCTCTTGTGTTTCCTGCCTAGAGAAGTTCCTTTAGCATCTGTTGTAAAACTGGTTTGGTGGTGCTGAAATCTCTTAGTTTTTTTTTTTGTGGTACGTGGGACTCTCACTGTTGTGGCCTCTCCTGCTGCAGAGCACAGGCTCCAGACACGCAGGTTCAGTGGCCATGGCTCTCGGCCCCAGCCGCTCCGTGGCATGTGGGATCTTCCCAGACCAGGGCATGAACCCGTGTCCCCTGCATCGGCAGGCGGACTCTTAACCACTGTGCCACCAGGGATGCTCTCTCTTAGCTTTTGCTTGTCTGTAAAGGTTTTAATTTCTCCATCAAATCTGAATGAGATCCTTGCTGGGTAGAGTAATCTTGGTTGTAGGTTTTTCTCCTTCATCCCTTTAAATATGTCCTGCCACTCCCTTCTGGCTTGCAGAGTTTCTGCTGAAAGATCAGCTGTTAATCTTATGGGGATTCCCTTATGTGTTATTTGTTGTTTTCCCCTTGCTGCTTTTAATATTTGTTCTATGTATTTAATTTTTGATAGCTTGATTAATGTGTGTCTTGGTGTGTTTCTCCTTGGATTTATCCTGTATGGGACTCTCTGTACTTTCTAGACTTGATTAACTATTTCCTTTCCCATATTAGGGAAGTTTTCAACTATAATCTCTTCAAATATTTTCTCAGTCCCTTTCTTTTTCTCTTCTTCTTCTGGGACCCCTACAATTCGAATGTTGGTGCATTTAATGTTGTCCCAGATGTCTCTGAGACTATCCTCAATTCTTTTCATTCTTTTTTCTTTATTCTGCTCTGCAGTAGTTATTTCCACTATTTTATCTTCCAGGTCACTTATCCATTCTTCTCCCTCAGCTATTCTGCTATTGAGCCCTTCTAGAGAAGTTTTAATTTCATTTATTGTGTTGTTCATCACTGTGTGCTTGCTCTTTAGTTCTTCTAGCTCCTTGTCAAATGTTTCTTGTATTTTCTCCATTCTATTTCCAAGATTTTGGATCACCTTTACTACCATTATTCTGAATTCTTTTTCAGGTAGACTGCCTATTCCCTCTTCATTTGTTAGGTCTGGTGGGTTTTTATCTTGCTCCTTCATCTGCTGTGTGTTTCTCTGTCTTCTCATTTTGCTTAACTTACTGTGTTTGGGGTCTCCTTTTCACAGGCTGCAGGTTCATAGTTTCCATTGTTTTGGTGTCTGTCCCCAGTGGTATGGTTGGTTCAGTGGGTTGTGTAGGCTTCCTGGTGGAGGGGACTAGTGCCTGTGTTCTGGTGGACGTGGCTGGATCTTGTCTTTCTGGTGGGCAGGGCCATGTCTGGTGGTGTTTTGGGGTGTCTGTAGCCTTATTATGATTTTAGGCAGCCTCTCTGCTAATGGATGGAGTTGTGTTCCTGTCTTGCTAGTTGTTTGGCATAGGGTGTCCTTCACTGTAGCTTGCTGGTTGCTGAGTGGAGCTTGGTCTTCGCGTTGAGATGGAGATCTCTGGAAGGTTTTCGCTGTTTGATGTTACATGGAGCTGGGAGGTCTCTTTTGGACCAGTGTCCTGAACTTGGTTCTCCCACCTCAGTGGCACAGCCCTGACACCTGGCTGGAGCACCAAGAGCCTGTCCTCCACACAGCTCAGAATAAAAGGGTGAAAAGAAAGACAGAAAGAAAGACAGAAAGAAAGACAGAAAGAAAGAAAGAAAGAAAGAAAGAAAGAAAGAAAGAAAGAAAGAAGATAAAATAAAATAAAGTAAAGTAAAATAAAATTAAATTATTAAAAATAATTATTAAGAAAAAAAATTTTTAAGTAATAAAAAAAATGGATAGTCGAACCCTAGGACAAATTGTGAAAGCAAAGCTATACAGACAAACTCACGCACAGAAGCATACACATACACACTCACAAAAAGAGAAAAAGGGCAAAATATATATATATGTCGTTGCTCCCAATGTCCACCTCTTCAATTTGGGATGATTCATTGTCTATTCAGGTATTCCACAGATGCAGGGTACATAAAGTTGATTGTGGAGATTTAATCCACTGCTCCTGAGGCTGCTGGTAGAGATTTCCCTTTCTCTTGTTTGTTCGCACAGTTCCTGGGATTCAGCTTTGGATTTGGCCCTGCCACTGCGTGTAGGTCGCCTGAGGGCATCTATTCTTTGCTCAGGCAGAAGGGGGTTAATGTAGCAGCTGATTTGGGGGCTCTGGCTCACTCAGGCCGGGGGGGAGGGAAGGGTACAGATGTGGGACAAGCCTGCGGCAGCAGAGGCCAACGTGCAACAGCCTGACGTTGCAACAGCCTGATGTACGTGTGTGTTCTCCTGGGGAAGTCGTCCCTGGATCACAGTACCCTGGAAGTGGCAGGGTGCATAGGGTCCTGGGAGTGGTAGGGGAGATGTGGATAGTGACCTGTGCTTGCACACAGGCTTCTTGGTGGCTGCAGCCGCAGCCTTAGTGTCTCATGCCCATCTCTGGGGTCCACGCTGAGAGCCACAGCTCACGTCTCTGGAGCTTGTTTAGGCAGTGCTCTGAATCCCCTCTCCTCACGCTCCACTAAACAATGGTCTGTTGCCTCTTCGGCAGCTCCAGACTTTTTCCCAGACTGTCTCCCAGCTAGCTGTGGTGCACTAACTCCCTTCAGGCTGTGTTCATGCAGCCAACCCCTGTCCTCTTCCTGGAATCCGACCTCCGAAGCCCGAGCCTCAGCTCCCAGCCCACACCTGACCTGTCAGGTGAGCAGACAAGCCTCTCGGGCTGGTGAGTGCTGGTCGGCACCGATCCTCTGTGCGGGAATCTCTCCACTTTGCCCTCTGCACTCCTGTTGCTGCGCTCTCCTCCGCAGCTCCAAAGCTTCCCTCCCCACCACCCGCCATCTCCGCCCATGAAGGGGCTTCCTAGTGTGTGGAAACGTTTCCTCCTTCACAGCTCCCTCCCACTGGTGCAGGTCCTGTCCCTATTCTTTTGTCTCTGTTTTTCCTTTCACACTACCCAGGTACGTGGGGAGTTTTTTGCCTTTGGGGAAGTCTGAGATCTTCTGCCAGCATTCAGTAGGTGTTCTGTAGGAGTTGTTCCACATGTAGATGTATTTCTGATGTATTTGTGGGAGGAAGGTGATCTCCACATCTTACTCTTCTGACATCTTGAAGGTCTCTCTATGGATCACTTTAATTTTGTCATCATAGTTTTCTGCACTTCCTACACACATTTCAATAAGAAACATGTTTTAATTTTACAAGGTGAAAAATAACTTTATTTGCATTAAAAAAAATTCTTGCAAATATTTTTAAGAAGAAAGTTTCTTTTTCATCTGCTTCCTCAATTTTTGTTCAAGTCCCTTCTGCTTGAGTTCTTAAATTTGCTGAGGCTTATTTACTATGTCCCCATGAAGTGTTCTTGGTATAAGGTCAATATTATTCACTTCATCACTCCTCGGCTGTTTGCATTACTCTCCATCTCTGCTCCTCCCATCCCCCCCAAATATATATAACCACAAATTTTAAAATCTGTTTTCAAAGTTCCAAGAATCGTTGCCATTACTTAATAGCAGTTGAGGGGACCTGAGGATAACAAAACAGTAAGAGTAGGGAATTTTTGCAGCTGAAAACAGCTGACTCAGGATCTCTCGGGGATAATTGCTTTTCCAAAGGCTCCTTTCTCCTTCTCATGTTTGTTTGCGTGACTTGGTGCTTAGCTTCGAGATGCCTGTTTTAATGAAATGTGTTACTTTCACAGCTTGTGCGTTGTGAGTAGTGCTTCTCGCCATGTGAACTTTGCTGCATTGCTGTGCTTGAAAGTTTTAAAAGTAAACATTTTAAGATAAATAAACAATTTCTAAACTATCCTTGAACTCTTGTTCTTTTTGATCTTAATTTTTAATTAAAAAAACATGGTAGTCATAACAAGACCGACTTACCTACAAGGTTTTATTAAAATCAACCTGCTGTGTTAGCCAATAATTAATTTACTTACAAGGTAAGTACTATTTTATACAGGTTAAAAATAAACTCTTGGCATTATTGTCTTCATTTTTTATTAGCTATCAACCTAATAGTTAATAAAACAAATCAATGTGTCTCAATTCAGTTCCAGGTTAGATGGCTGTGTAATAGGGCCAAAAAACGGCCAAATACAAAAATAAGAAAAAGGGCGTAGGCTGGCAGATGAAAAAATTAGGATTTTTTGGAGAAACTATTTACTCTATTTCTAATACTTATTAGCATCAGTTGTTAGGTCATAATATGACAATTCTAAAGATGAAATGTGAGACACCTAGGTCCTCTGATTCACCTGGAAACTTTCTACAATTCTGCACTCATATTTGCCTGGGAAACTCTAATATCGTTTCTACTATTTAATAGGAGTAAATGTCAGGATTATGGGTAGGAAGAAGATAAAGTGAGATATCCCATACAAAACTAATTTTCGCCATATTAAGATATTCTTCTCCATTTGAAAGGATAAAAACAATTATACCCATAGCCTCTATTGTCCAGGCCAATACCCTTTTGTCACAGGCCTTAAAATGCCCAGCCACATATGGAGCACAAGCAAGATAAAATCCACCAAATGTCACATCATACTTACTTATTTCTGTCAGTATGAGAATGAAAAACCTCTCTGCTCATCCATTAGTTTCTGAGCTCTCATTCCCATCTATCCAATTCATGAATGTACCTGATTAATCTCCTCTCCCCAGCCTCTTTCCCCATTTTTTTCTCTGGACTGTCTGCTCATCAAATACCATATAGTCTTAAACTCATTTCTGAATTTTCCCCTTACATGTTCCTTAAATGGAACACTTTTCCTCTTTGATATACCATTGCCTGCAGTCCTTTCAGTAAGAAGCTATTTTTTTTGACATGCTATATATCTGAAATTTGAGAGCAGGATTGATAGTCTCTTTGCTCTCCTTTGTTACTTCCAGATTATTATTTCTTCTATCATTGAAATTCTCAACATTTAGCTACATACCTGCTCTGTAGACCCTCTTAATGATCTTCAACCAAAGTCTCAGGCATTACTTCCTTCATTATAGACCTTACCTCGTAGTCCATAGTACTTAACTTCAACTCCATTCTATGATAACTTCAGTACCCTTTGTATATCTCATCTTACTCCTTACCATATTCAACTCCAAAGAATTTTCCTTTACCTTACCCTATCATGGTCACACTGTGCCTCTCATTATAATAAACTGAACTCTCTCTTGAATCACTCATTTAAATTTCTTACTATAACATTTTCCCCAAATCAATAAAAAGTCACATATAGTGATCTTGCAGATCTTGCTATATGACTTTCAGAAAGTTTACTTCTGTCTTTGTTCCCTTATCTGTTAGATAAACATGATAGTTCTTATAGAGTTGATGTAAGGAATAAGTTAGTTAATCCATATAAAATGCTTAAAACAATTCCTGGAACACTGCAGGTTGCATTAAATATTAGCAATCACTATTATTAGTATTATGATAACTTTCTAATCTTTACATCCTTTTGTTATTCTTTCCTTAATTACTTTATTTCATAATTACTGGCCTGAAATGGGGACTCTACCCAGAACACCTGTATTTTTGTTTTTCCTAGTAACTGTGCTTTTCCAACAGTACAAAGTCAATTTCATTCTATTATAACATTCCTCAAATCCCTTTTTCCCATCTCAGTTTCAGCTGGTGTGTCTGAAAAAGAAGGAAGGTGTTTTTCTGCCATCAAATTTATAACAGATTTATAGTTGTCATATATATATTTTTCCTCTGTTTCTTCATTTGTCTACTATGTTCTACTTATTTCCATATTAGGGACTTCTCTTTAGTGACTGTCTATTCTGATTTTTTTCCACTTCTTAATGGAATCATACCCATATTTATTCAAAGAAGCTCCAGAGAAAACATACAAATGGATAATAAGCATATGAAAAGATAGCCAAATTCATTAGTCATCAGGAAAATGCTAACCAAAACCATGATGCAATACCACTTTACATTCACTGGCATGGCTAGAATCAAAAAGTCAGGTGATAGCGAGTGTTGATGAAGATGTGAAATCAGAACCCTCATACACTGCTGATAGGAATGTAAAATAGTACTGCTCCTTTGAAAACAGTTTGCCAGTCCCTCAAACGATTAAACAGAGTTACCATAAGACCCAGAAATTCCACTCCAAGGATATACCCAAGAGACATGAAATCTGATCTACACAAAAATTTTTACATGACTGTTATAGCAGAATTATTCATAGTAGGTAAAGGTGGAAACAACCCAAATGTCTATCAATGGACAAATAATATAAGCAAAATGTGGTATGTAAATACATGGAATATGATTCAGATGTAAGAATGAAACACTAATACATGGTACAATATAGATGAACCTTGAAAATGTTATGTTCAATGAAAGAAGCTAGTCACAAAAGATCACATATGATTCCATTCCTATGAGATGCTCAGAACATGGAAACCTATAGAGATAGTGTTTATTAGTGGCTGCCTATGGTTGGGTGGATGGGGGTGGTGTGGAGTGGGATACAGAAGGTCAATGCTAAACCCTACAGGGTGTCTTTTGGGGATGGTAAAATATTCTAAAATTGCCTCTGGTGATGATTGCACGTATCTGTGAATGTACTAAAAACAATTGAGTTGCACATTTTAAATTGGTAAATTATAAAGTATGTGAACTGTATCTCAATAAATCTACTAAAAATATATCTTAATTAAATATGTTTCTTTCTATCCATAGCACAGTCCAAGCCACTATCTTATTTTATTTTATACTGTAAGAGCCCAGTATTTTTTAACTTATATTCTTGGCTATTCCAATGATCTTTCTACACAGCATTCAGAGTGCATGTTAAATAAATGTTAATTAAATCCCATCACATAGTCGCTTAAAACACTTCAGTGACTGTCACATCTGGAATGGAATGCAATCTTCATAAAATAACCATCAAGACCACATATTACCTGACTTCTACCTAACTTTCCAAAGTCCTATGAAACCAGTCTTCCACTTTGCTCAATATGTTGGCAATCACCTTCTAAATCTTTGAACACAGCATGCTCTCCTACCCTCCCACTTGCCTCTTCTTCCTGGATGCTTTCTTATCCATCTTGGTTTTATTTCAAATCTTCAAATAGGGCTCCCCTCATCACAGAATTTGAATTAGTTTCACATTAAATATTCCCTTTAATATCTTGAAAAATAGCCTAACTTGTGGACATATTTTTACATTTGATGTAACTTTTGAATGTCTACCCCATTAATTGATAGAAGCAACCTATTTAGAATTTATTCCCATATCATATCCTTTAAAAAATGGGAGAGGAGAGGAGAGGAAAGAGAAAGAAAAGGAAAGGAATAAAAGGAAAGGGAATAAGGAGGGGGAGGAAGAAGAGGAGAAAACAGTTTAACAAAATACTAATTCACAAACTTAGGTAAAGAGATAAAATCAATAAATGCAGGTTCATTATACTGTACTTCAAATTTTTCACTGAGTCTGAATAATTTAAAAATAAGAGATGCTATAAATGAATTCTGACTCACATAACTCCAAAGTTGTAAGCTCCAATAAAAAAGGATACTGTTCATTTTAAACAAAGTTACTAACATAATATCTGGTTTTAGTAGTCCTCAAAAATATTTACTGAATAAATGAGTGCACATTGCTTAAATTCTATTATTTAGGGATTGATGTAAGTCTGTTTCCCTCAGAATGTAGAAACAGGAGAATTTGTCCTTCTTGAATGGTGTGTTTCCCTAGGTCAAGTGATAGAAACCAAATTTGACACCTTGACATCATTTTATCTTATCAACTATAGGGTTTAAAGTGAAATGCAATCATTAAATTCAGAATCTGTATTAACTCAAGTTTGTGACCAAATATCTCATTATTTACTTTATTTTATATGCACATATCACTATTATTTTCATGCTCATATAAGCAGATATGATTGAAAATTGCTGTTCCAATGATTCTTGCTATATATCAAATTACCTCACAACTCAGTGCCTTATAACTACTTTTTTAAGCTCAGAATTTTGTAGATAAGAACTTGAGAAAAGTTGGGCAGGAAGTTCTCACTTGAGGTGTCTCAAAGGATTGTCATCAGATGTTGATGTGGCTGCAGTCTGAAGGTTTGCCTCATTAGCACATTCAAGATGACTCACTCCCAACTGGCTGTTCAACCTGGCTATCGTTCAGAATGTCTACGTGTGGCCTGTCCAACCTGAAGGTCTTAAGATTGTCTTTTTACAGAGTAGCGTATTTCCTCCAGCTGAAGCTTCCCAGAATGCTCCTAATGGGTTTTGCATTTCAGAACTCGATTCATGGAGAGAGAACAGTCACTTAAAACTGTTTTCCTCCAACTTCAGTCTTAGACTTGGTGGTAGTCTACTTTCTTAAGTCAGTTGGAAGGGGACATGTGGAGGTCGATCCTTTCAACTTCAGCAGCATATGTAAACTCAAAGCCACCTTCCAACCATCTCATTAAGCGTATCTTACAGGAGACATCCATCGGGATCCTCAGTCTCCCTTCAGCTTCTTCAATAATCTTTTCCACAATGTGTCTTGAGTAGTTGTCCTGGACCTCACAGCAACATAAATTGAAAAACATATTTTCATTGGTAGAAAGACAGGAAAAGATCTGGGGGCTGAGGATATGGCGAAAGTTTTAAAACTGAGAGTCGCTCTCATTGGTATCAGTGTAGTCTCAGGGTCTCCCAAGTATGCTTCCTTGGTGTTTAGCAGAGAAAAGTAACTAGGGAGAAGGAAGTTGTGGGGAGGGGTCTTTTGGAATTCTATCTCACTTAATCATGTATTGGGGTTTTTGTAAGGTTTGTTTTAAGAAAATGTTCTACTACAAATTTTTTGAAATGACTAACATGTTGTATTCCAATAAACCAATTTATTTCTAAGCATAACATTGATACTACTTGTCCAGAAGTAAAAAACCCTGAGAAAGTTCATATTTCATCATTACTCTCTTGATCCTGTTTAGAGATTAATGCTTAGCTGTGCATCTGTTGCAAAGGGAAATGCTGTTGAGTTACACTGTTTGGCTAAGTCATTTAACCCAATATTTCAGGTTGGCATTTTGCACAGCTGTAACTTCAAAGGTGATATTTCACAAAAATGATAAAAAAAATAGATGTCTTCTCCATTATATACTTTTTGTAAAGGTTAAATGCATAGGGTCTCACTTTTAACGTAATTTTTGAATTGATTACAAAGTTACTCCCTTTTTTTTAAAGAGATGTCAACCATAACACATAGTTCATTAAAAAATGACCCACAGTCTTTCTTGCTCTTAATGCCTTCCTTTCAGCATTTTAAATAAAAACCTATGCTTGACTCCTTCACCTGGAAAATTTATTGTCATGACTTTTGTTATCAATCAAGCATTATAATTCACCTCTCTGCACCCAGCTAAAATGATTTTTTTTATAAAAATTAAGCCAATCACTGGTTGAGTTTTAGGTATGCATGCTTCTGAACGACCAACCAAAAAAAAGATGACTTAGTGCAAAGTACATAGTACTATTCACCTCCCATAATGTGAAAATCTGATGCTAGCTAATTGTTTGTAATTCAGATGACATTGGAATATATTATAATGTTTATTTTGTAAAGTGCAATCAAATGGAATGTTATAAAGCTTTGTAGATAGTATATAGATTTACTGTGAAGATTCCTGTTCCTAAACCATCATGTGGGAGGTATCTTAAATTACACAGAAAATTCTCACACACAAACACACACTCACACACACACACACACACACACACACACACACACTGTTTTAAATGACTCAGTGCTTTGAAGCTCAACCTTAATATATAAATAACATGTTGACTTCAAATTTGCTCAGTAAATTCCAGCTCTGTGACTGACTTTGTCTTGTTTAGGTCCTAGAAATGAATGAAAATGAATGCATTTATTAAAGCATACTGATATTAAAAGCTCTAAATGAAACTATTTTTTAAATTTTTCTGTGCATGACAATGGGAAAAAACCCTCTCTTTTGAACATTGCACCTATGGGTTTGCATGAGTTTGTTTTAATATTGTTATGTGTTTTTCTCTTTTTGACCTAACTGTGATAATTTATATTTGTGCCACTGTGAAACAGGGTAGGTGACAGTAGTGATGCTTTACAGACTGTTTTTGTCATTACTTAAATGGTTAATGTAAATTTAGATTAGTGTAACTCTCTTATAGTTTTCAATTAGTGAAAATATCAGTGAAAACTACATCTCCTTATATGTCAGCATAAGAAAGTAAGCTGACCTCCTCCAAATAATTCCCTTATAATTTGTTTATCCTCCTCAAGCCTTTCTCTTCCTCTAAAATACTTGACACTATAAGCAATCACTCATTTTTCCATATCAGAAAATATGGGGAGTTTCTGAGCAAAATGGACATGATTTCTCCTCTAAAATACTTTTATTTTTGAAAATGTTGAATAACAGTGAATATGTTTCTTTTCTGTAACCAGAACAGATATTAAAAACCTTTGTTTTACCCACGCATGTATGGTCACCTTATCTTTGATAAAGGAGGCAGGAATGTACAGTGGAGAAAGGACAGCCTCTTCAATAAGTGGTGCTGGGAAAACTGGACAGCTACATGTAAAAGTATGTCACTCCCTAACACCATACACAAAAATAAGCTCAAAATGGATTAAAGACCTAAATGTAAGGCCAGAAACTATCAAACTCTTAGAGGAAAACATAGGCAGAACACTCTATGACATAAATCACAGCAAGATCCTTTTTGACCCACCTCCTAGAGAAATGGAAATTAAAAACAAAAATAAACAAATGGGACCTAATGAAACTTCAAAGCTTTTGCACAGCAAAGGAAACCATAAACAAGACCAAAAGACAACCCTCAGAATGGGAGAAAATATTTGCAAATGAGGCAACTGACAAAGGATTAATCTCCAAAATTTACAAGCAGCTCATGCAGCTCAATAACAAACAAACAACCCAATCCAAAAATGGTCAGAAGACCTAAATAGACATTTCTCCAAAGAAGATATACAGACTGTCACAAACACATGAAATAATGCTCAACATCATTAATCATTAGGGAAATGCAAATCAAAACTACAATGAGATATCATCTCACACCAGTCAGAAAGGCCATCATCAAAAAATCTAGAAACAATAAATGCTGGAGAGGGTGTGGAGAAAAGGGAACACTCCTGCACTGTTGGTGGGAATGTGAATTGGTTCAGCCACTATGGAGAACAGTATGGAGGTTCCTTAAAAAACTACAAATAGAACTACCATATGACCCAGCAATCCCACTACTGGGCATATACCCTGAGAAAACCATAATTCAAAAAGAGTCATGTACCAAAATGTTCATTGCAGCTCTATTTACAATAGCCCGGAGATGGAAACAACCTAAGTGCCCATCATCGGATGAATGGATAAAGAAGATGTGGCACATATATACAATGGAATATTACTCAGCCATAAAAAGAAACGAAATTGAGCTATTTGTAATGAGGTGGATAGATCTAGAGTCTGTCATACAGAGTGAAGTAAGTCAGAAAGAGAAAGACAAATACCGTATGCTAACACATATATATGGAATTTAAGAAAAAAAATGTCATGAAGAACCTAGGGGTAAGACAGGAATAAAGACACAGACCTACTGGAGAACGGACTTGAGGATATGGGGAGGGGGAAGGGTGCGCTGTGACAAAGTGAGAGAGAGGCATGGACATATACACACTACCAAACGTAAGGTAGATAGTGGGAAGCAGCTGCATAGCACAGGGAGATCAGCTCAGTGCTTTGTGACTGCCTGGAGGGGTGGGATAGGGAGGGTGGGAGGGAGCGAGACACAAGAGGGAAGAGATATGGGAACATATGTATATGTATAACTGATTCACTTTGTTATAAAGCAGAAGCTAACACACCATTGTAAAGCAATTATACCCCAATAAAGATGTTTAAAAAAAATCTTTGTTTTTCGTAGTGTACATAGCTATGCTATCATCCATGTTTTGGCTTTTGTTACACCCAGGCATGTCCTCCCTTACTCAAAACTGCAGTTTTTCTCTCCAAACTCCAAGAGCAAGGTGAAAGTTAACTGACCCTATACCTTGCACTCTTAAGCAAGTAATCTGCATGATTAAATGGAACTCTGAAAAAGTGAGGATAAAAAATATACTATTTTTAATCTGTAAAAATATTGGAAGTCTTTATCTTTCACTTATGATTACATACAGGATGGAGAATATTAGTGTTGCTTTCACATATACTTTTCAAATGGACAATATACATTAGAAATAAACTTTCAATTATATCAGCCACAGTGTGGTCCATGAAGAACTCTGGCTATTGGTTTGACTGAGTTTGGGGCAGTTCTAATAAACCTTTCCTAACCAAACAGCTGGAGTTTTATTGCTTTTTCACTTTTCTTAAATGACTTTCACACCAAGTCTCATCTCATATCAGTAACCAACGTGCAATTTTATATTTTATTTTTCCAAGCAAACATAGAATTCTTAATTGTAAACTTAAGTTGAACTGTGACACTTTTAATTACTTAATTTTATCCTTTCTTTTCACAAACTCCTTAATAGCAATAAGAAATAATATATAAGTATTTTTACAAGAAATAAACTCCAGTATAATGACTCCAAAATAACACATTGATCAGCCAATATTGTTCTGCAGAACACAGGCTCAGATTTGAAATACATATACTTACAAAAAAATAATTTAAAAAAATCTACAGAAATGTGTGAAATTTCCTCAGATAAACCTGTTCAGAATCAAATCAGTTATTGAATCTTTCCTGCTCAGATGTTGCAGCTCTTTGAACAGAATGAAACTCTGAAAATCTTTTGGACAGGACAAACTAGATTAATTTACAGATTTCATAAAAACAACATATCCTTTAAAAATTGAGAAAATCCCCATATGTTTTGAATTACTAGATTTGTTGGTCAAACATCTGCATATGTAACAAAAATTTTGGTACCCACATGGTGGTATAAAAACAAAAATTCCAGAAGCTAGAAAAGCTGGCTTCTTCCACCAATTGATGTAAACATGATAATGTAGACTCAATTTCTTCTACTTATTAGAAATCTGTCATTTTAAGCTTCTGTCAAAGTCTGTATTTACCTATTATTTTCATAAGTATAGCTAGAGGAATGATCAGGAATTCTAAATGTACATTTGTTTTGGTGAGCTATTGCTTTTGTGTGTGGATACTGATCAACACAGAACCAATTCCTATCACTTAACTATTCTTTGTACACAAAAATGAGCAAGGAACCAGAACACCAATTACAGGCTCTGAAAAAAATTACACTAATATTGATTGCTAATTTCAGTTATTTTTAGGATTGAAACTGGTGATATCAAATGTAATAAATTAAATATTTACCTTGGCCAATTGAAAATATGTTTCCCAGCATATGTTATCTTACCTCTTCCTAAAGTAGAGTTTATGGAATCAGAGTTGAAAAAATGATTAAAGTATATAATACACATCTCATTTTTAGTTATAACAACAAAAAGGATCTAATTTGTAGGCATTAAAATAATGTATTTGGATCATATTTAATGGTATGGGAAATGTTCACAGTATACTGTTTGAGAGAGAAAGAACATAAACTTTATAGATAGTACATTACCAATTGTGTGTATGTGTACATATGAATACACTGTACTTTGTGACAGCACTGTAATTTCCTTATAGTATTTTTAAACTTTCTACCTATTTTTATACTTCAAATTGGAGATGGCTGGGCATTAGCGAATTAGGTTGGAGCAAAATATAGTAAAGAACCTAGTTATAAGAAGGGAAGAGGTAGAGTGAGAAATATGTAGCAATGGTCATTGGCAGGATGTGACAGGGGGGAACTATGACACACTTCTGCAACTTTTGAACAATTCCTGAGAGAGATCAGTGATGCTAAAGAAAGGTGAGATAAAAACTGAAAATTCTGCATTTACTCAGTTTGGAGGCTTCCATAATATTAGTTACATATTATTCAAATGGTGACCCATGAAAGCTGGAGAATGTAGACTCATGTGCATTGCACAAAAATCATGAAGTAATTTTGTTTGGCACCAGATAGCCCAAAAGCAAACTGCTTGAAACATAGTATAACATTTTATCCATTATCTCATTATAGTAATCTAATTTATGAAAGCTAGAATGTCATATTATTTCAGTTCACGTCCTCCATTTATTTTCTCCTAACTGAATGACAAGCCTTTCTGTCCCTAAATCATGACCAATAACTATATAACTTCAGTTTTTCCCTGATTTTACTGGTCATTTCTATTTTTAAAAAAAGAAACAATAATCATACTAGCAGACATGATCTAATCCTGACCTCTATTTTATATATCTAAAGCAACATTAATATGAAAATACATTGATATTTTTGATGTGCAGTTTTAAACACCTCAAAAGTAGAACAATTCTCACAAAAAACCAACTGGGAATTGGCAGAATATCTCTTATAAAACCAAAGATGCAAGAAAGATTCCCACACAACTGGGTAAGTCCAAAAAAAAAAAAAAAGCATCAGAAAGGGACTGGTGCCCCTAGGGAGGATCTGTGATGGAGACATGGGCAAGCCCTCACCCTGGGAAGCTACCCTGCCTGCTACGAGGTCCACTGGGACAGACAGAGGGACTGGAGGGGGCTGGACTCTGCTCCAAAAGAGTGGGCATGTGCCGGCTTGCTAAAAATTAGGGTAGAGAAAGACAGGCACTGACAGCTGCCACATTGTCACACTTCCCAGCAAAAACCCATGCCACGCAGGGCTGCTAGTATGCCCAGTGGCTAGGCACTGAGTCTCAGGACCTGGGAGAAGATTTGGTGTAACTGCACAGAGAAAGCAAGGAGGGCCTTGGGTGTGATCTAGGCCAAAACTTGGAGCTCACTGTAAGCTTGTGAACAGTGGTGGTGGATCCCACAGAGATGGACTTTGCTGGTGTGCACACCAGGTGGTGTCATGGAACCACAGGTCTCCAGTGAATGGCCCCTGGGGAAGAATATGCAGTGGTTCCTTTCCTGGCAGGAGCACTCTAGTTCTGCCCATCTCACACCCCAGATTGGAGTCGGATTAGGGGCAAACTGGTCCTGAGAGGAACCATCCCACAGTGGCAGCCCAGGTCCCAGGCGGTAGCAAAACCACATTG
Organism: Lagenorhynchus albirostris; assembly: GCF_949774975.1. Taxonomy (NCBI): domain Eukaryota; kingdom Metazoa; phylum Chordata; class Mammalia; order Artiodactyla; family Delphinidae; genus Lagenorhynchus; species Lagenorhynchus albirostris. Next base: position 102,186,240 of record NC_083099.1, read on the forward strand.
TTCCCTGCAGCCATAGTACCCTAGCCACAGTCCCCAGCCTAGCACTAGGTATGGGATGAACAAAGAAGGGGACACAATTTTGGGCTGTTGATGGGAAGAACCATGGATGCCTGCATGGGCAGTGCATAGATTCCCTCTGACCACATGGACCTCACTTGCTTCAGTGCTCACTTCCTCTGGGATAGAACATGCACTTACAGGCACACACTTATCAAATCCAACCATTAGGGCTTCTAATCCAACAACTGGGGAGCAGATCCCACCCCCAACAGGGCTGTGACAGCCATGGAGCAAAGAGGAGGCCCCATCCAACATCTGGTCCAGGCTCTGGATACCACAATACCGATTGCACCCTTTTTCAAGGAGATAATGGCCAGCACACATTGGGGAAAAACATGACTGGCATGCATACCAAGAATAGCCTTTCCACAAAAACACTACACTCACAGAGTCTATATAGGGACAGTTCCACATAAAAACACCCCTTCAAAACCACAGTAGAAAACTGTTTCTCCTTAAGTCACAGAGACAGAGAAAGTTAAGTTAAATGAAAAAGCAGAGGAACTACTCCCAATTAAAAGAACAAGAGAAATATTCTGAAAGAATAATAAAACAGAAATCACCAAGCTACTAGACCCTAAGTTCAAAAAGGAGGTAATAAAAATGCTAAAGGAATTAAGATTATCAGTAGAAATGCAGATCACTGTAATAAGAAACTGGAAAGTATACAGGAGAACCAATAAAAATTAGACAACTTATTTGCTGAGATAAAAACCAATGTTGAAGCAATGAATAACAGAATAAATGATACAGAATGAATAAGTGATCTGGAAGTTAGAATAATGGAAAACACCCAATCAGAACAGGAGACAGACAAATGAAAAACAAAAACAAAAACCAGAAGGCAACATATGAGATCCATGGGATCTCATGCATATGCATGCCAACCTATGCATAATAGGAGTTCCAGAAGGAGAAGAGAGAGAGAAGGGAATCAAAAATGTATTTGAAATAACTATGGCTGAAAACTTTCCAAACCTAAAGGAAACAGGTATTCAGGTACAGGAAGAACAGAGGGTCCCAAACAAGATAAACATATTCACACCAAGACATATTATAATTAAAATGGCAAAAGATAAAGAAAGAAGATTCTAAAGGCAAAAGGAGAAAACCAGAGTCAGTTACAAGGGAAGCCCCATAAGCCTATCAGCTGATTTCTCTGCAGAAACTTTGCAGGCCACAAGGGAGTAGCATGATAACATTCAAAATTCTGAAATGGAAAAGCTTGCAACCAAGGATATTCTACCCGGCAAATCATTATTTTGAATAGAAGGAGAGAGAAAGAATTTCTCAGACAAGCAAAAAGTGAAGAATACAGTAATACCTAAAAGAAATATTCAAAGGCCTTCTCTAAAAAGTATCAAGAATCTATAGGAGGGCTTCCCTGGTGGTGCAGTGGTTGAGAGTCCACCTGCTGATGCAGGGGACACGGGTTCGTGCCCCAGTCTGGGAAGATCCCACATGCCGCGGAGCGTCTGGGCCCGTGAGCCATGGCCACTGAGCCTGCGTGTCCAGAGCCTGTGCTCCGTGGCAGGAGAGGCCACAGCAGTGAGAGGCCCGCATACCGCAAAAAAAAAAAAAAAAAAAAAGAATCTATAGGAAATAGAAAACTACAATAGGAAAGGCAAAAATATAAAAAGATGAAGATCACTTAAATAAACCAATGGGTCAACAATTAAAGAGGAAATCATAAAATACCTTGAGACAAATGATAATGAAAATACAACCTAACAAAAACTATGGGATGCAGCAAAAGCAGTTCTAAGAGGGAAATTCATAGTAATACAGGCCTTCCTTAAGAAACAAGAAAAATTGAAAACAACTAACCTACCATGTAAAAGAGGTAGAAAAAAACAAACAAATCCCAAAGTCAGCAGAAAGAAGGAAATAAAGATCAGAGAGAAAATAAATAAAATAGTGATCAAAAAATAGAAAAGATCAATAAAATCTTTTGAAAAGATAAAATTGACAAATCTCTAGCCAGACTCACTAAAAAGATGAGAGAGAACCCAAATAAAAACAAAAAAATAAGTGAAAGAGAAGAAATAACCAATACCACAGAAATATAAAAAATCATAAGAAAATAGTATTAACAGATATATGTTGACAAATTGGACAACATAGAAGAACTTGACAAGTTTCTAGAAATATAGAACCTACCAAAATTGAGTCAGGAAGAAACAGAATTTGAACAGACCGATAACTAGAAGTGAAATAGAATCTGTAATAAAAAATTCCCTGCAAACAAAATTCCAGGACAAGAAGGCTTCCTTGGGGAATTTTACCAAACATACAAAGAAGAATATATACCTATCCTTCTCAAAATATTCCAAAAGAATGAAGAGAGAACACTTCCAAATGTTTTATATGAAACCACAATCACTCTAATACCAAAACCAGAGAAAGATGCTACAAAAAAATAAAATTACAAACCACTGTCTTTGATGAATATACATGCAAAAATCCTCAACAAAATATTAGCAAATCATATCAACAATATATAAGAAGGAACATATACCATGATCAAGCTGGATTCATTCCAGGGTTACAAGGATGGTTTGACATACACAAATCAATGTGATACACCACATAACAGAAGAAAAAACAAAAACCATATGATCATCTCAATAGACACAGAAAAACAATTGATAAAATTCAAAATCTACTCATAATAAAACCTCTTACCAAAGTGGGTATAGAGCGAACATATCTCAACATAATGAAAGCTATTTATGACAAACCCACAGTCAACATAATACTCAACAGTGAAAACCTGAAAGCCTTCTCACTAAAATCTGGAACAAGACAAGGATGCTCACTCTAACCACGTCTGTTCAACACAGTATTCAAAATCCTAGCCACAACAATCACACAAGAAAAGAAATAAAAGCTATAAAAATTAGAAAGGAAGAGGCAAAACTGTCACTATTTGCAGATGAAATGATACTCTATATAGAGAAGCCCCAAGACTCCACACAAAATCTATTGGAATAAATGAGTTCAGCAAGATACAAGATTAACACACAGAAATCTGTTTCTTTTTTTTACACTAACAATGAAGTATCAGAAAGAGATTTAAAAAACAGTCTCGTTTAAAATTGAATCAAAACAGAAAAAAAACCTAGGAATTAACTTTCACGGAGGTGAAATACCTATATGCTGAAAACTATAAAACACCTGTAAAGGAAATTGAAGATGATTCAAAGAAATGGAAAGAGATTCCATGTTCTTTATTGGAAGAATTAATACTGTTAATATGGTCATATTCCCCAAAGCAATCTACAGATTTATTTCAATCCCTAACAAAATACCCATCATATTTTTCACAGAACTAGAACAAATAATCCTAAAATTTATATGGAACCACAAAAGACCCAGAATTGTCAAAGCAATCCCGAAGAAAAAGAACAAAGCTGGAGCCATAACGTTTCCAGACTTCAGACAATACTACAAAGCTACAATAATCAAAACAGCATAGTACTGTCACAAAAGTAGACATATAGGTCAATGGAATAGAATAGAGTCCAGAAATAAATCTACACACCTACGGTCAATTAATATTCAACAAAGGAGGCAAGAATGTACAATGGGGAAAAGACAGTCTCTTCAGCAGGTGGTGTTGGAAAAGCTGTACAGCTACATGAAAAATCAATGAAATTAGAACACTCCCTCACACCATATACAAAAATAAACTTAAAATGGTTTAAAGACCTAAATATAAGACATGGCACCATAGAATTGCTAGAAGAGAACATAGACAAAACATTCTCTGACATAAATTGTAGCAACATTTTCTTAGATCAGTCTCCCATGGCAAAATAAATCAAAGCAAACATAAATAAATTGTACCTAATCAAACTTAAAAGGTTTTTCACAAAGGAAGCCATTAACAAAACTAAAAATAACTTATGGAATAGGATGCAATGAACAAGGGGTTAATATCCAAAATATAAAAACAGCTCATACAATTCACTATAAAAAAAAACCCCAATCAAAAATGGGTAGAATACCTAAATAGACAATTTCTCCAAAGAAGACATACAGATGCCCCCTGGTACATGAAAAGATGTTCAACATTGCTAATTATTAGAGAAATGCTAATCAAAACTACAATGAAGTACCACCTCACACCAGTCAAAATGGCCATCACTAAAATGTCTACAAACAATAAATGTTGGAGAGGGTGTGGATAAAGGGGAACCCTCCTACACTGTTGGTGGGAATGTAAATTGGTACAGACACTATAGAGAACAGTATGGAGTTTCATGAAAGAACTAAAAATAAAACTACCATATGATCCAGCAATTCCACTCCTGAGCATATAACCAGAAAAAAAAAAAACCCACCAATTTGAAAAGATAAATGCACCCCAATGTTAATAGCAGCATTATTTATGATAGCAAAGACATGGAAACAACCAAGTGCCCATCAACTGACAATTAGGTTAAGGTGTGGTACATATATACATATATACACACTCACAATGAAATATTACTCAGCCATAAAAGGAATGAAATAGTGCCATTTACAGCAACATGGATGGACCTAGAGAATATTATGCTTAGTGAAATAAGTCAGGCAAAGACAAATATTATATGATATCACTTATATGTGGAATCTAAAAAATAACACAAATGAATCTATGTACAAAGCAGAAACAGACTCACAGACATAGAGAACAAACTTATGGTTACCAAAGGGGAAGGGAGGCAAGGGAGGGATAAATTAGGAGTATAGATTAACAGATACAAACTATTATACATAAAATAGATAAGAAACAAAGACCTACTGTATATCACAGGGAACTATAATCAATATCTTGTAATAACCTCTAATGGAAAATAATCTGAAAATACATTTATATATATATATATAATTGAATCACTTTGCTGCACACCTGAAACTAGCAAAATATTATAAATCAACTACACTTCCATAAAAAACAATAAGAAAACACTAGAATAGATATCTTTCATTAGGAAAATTTAGTGTTTAAATTTTGCTGCATAAAGAATAAACCATTCTTATTTTTTACTTCTCTTTATAAAATCCATGAGCCTCCTGTCTTCAGAGTTTCATGATTAAAAATTGTAGTATATCATTTCTTTTATTCCCTAATTTCTACATTCTTGGATATACTAGCTATCCTAATTTCAATCATCATTCCTCAGAGTTTCTTAAATGAACTTTAAGCCTCTTTTGGCAATTTTAATTATATTCAATTTTCTCCTGTATGACCTACTGTTTTTACCTTTGACTATTTTAAGATCTCATTCAGGTGGCCTCTTCCCTTCCAACATCTATGATATTTTTTCTCCAACTTCTTTCTTGGCATCATAATATATTTGGACCTAGAATAAAGTATAAGTAATTTGTTAACCAATTAGAGCTCTTAAATACATATTATTTACTTTGTAAAGCACATTCATTGATTTATAGACAGGAAACAGGAATGTTCAGACAAAATAATATTTGTTTACCTCCTATACATTTAGATGGCATATTTATCCTAAAATATTTATACAGTGCCATAGTCTAATTCCATTTTTGATACTTGACAGCTGATAGCTTTCAAGCCCTGCCTTTCCTTTCTACTTGCTATGGTCTGAAAGTTTGTGTCCCCCCAAAATTAATTTGTTGAAATTCTTAACCCCAAAGGTAATGGTATTTGAAGGTGGGACCTTGGGAGCTGCTTAAGTCATGAGGGTGGAGCCCTCATGGATGGGATTAGTACCTTATAAAAGAGATGCCACTAAGCTATATAGTCCCTTGTACCATGTGAACATATACAGCAAGAAGGCACTGGCTATGAACCAGCAAATAGGCCATGGCCTGACAATGCTGTCACCCTGATCTCAGACTTCCAGCCTCCAGAACTGTAAGAAACAAACTTCTGTTGTTTACAATCCATTCAGTCTTGATGGTACTTTGTTATAGTGACTTGAACTGACTTACACCCACTCTACCTCACAACTAGGCAAGCTGACAAGAAAATCCATGCGCCCCCCTCATTGGGCTCTGAAGAGAAATTCAAACTTCACAAAACCTGGCTCACTAAGGTAAACTTTTCCCCAGGTGTACTATCTAGTTGAACTCACTCTCTCTGCCTCACTCAAACCAGCCTGGACCTACTTGTGCTTCCCCTACTCTCCCCAGGTTTCCTTGTCTGAGTAATAAAATTTGTTTCAAATTCTCTTTGTGTGTGGAGTATCAAACTCAACATTCAACTTATTAATTGGAAAGGGGTCTATTTCACCTTTCATGAGTGACCACAAAATAAATGCTTAAGTATCTATGTGACTTCCCTGTGTTTAGATCTCAATGTTGTGCTAACTATGAAAGTAGTAAGTACCAATTATCTGGAAAAATAGGAGTTCTTCTAGCTAGGTCACATGAGAAGTACTATGGATTCACCTGAAACAGATCTAATTTCCCAGTTTTCCTATGTTTTTAGCACTGTGGAGAAAAATCTAAAATGATGGTAAGATACACGTGTTTGGTGTGAACTTTTGAAGCAAACCTAAGAAAGCATGTAGTTATATTATTCTACAAGATAATAGATATGTACAGAACATTCCATCCAAAACAACGGAATACATTCTTTCAAGAGCACATGAAACATTTTCAGGGTAGACCACATGTTAGGCCACAAAACAAGTCTCAATAAACATATGAAGATTGAAATCACATCAAGCATCTTTTCCAACCACAACGGTATGAAACCAGAAATTACGGGGAAAAGAAAAGAAAAAACAAAAGGCATGGAGGCTAAAGAGTATGCTACTGGAAAACCAATTGGTCAGTGAATAAATCAAAGAGGAAATTTAAAAATACCTTGAGATGAATGAAAATAAATAGGAACACAATGACTGAAAATCTATGAGATGCAGCCAAAGTAGTTCTCAGAAGGAAGTTTATAGCAATACAGGCTTACCTCAAGAAACGAGAAAAATATCAAATAAACAACTAACTATATACCTAAAGGAATTAGAAAAAAACAAAGTCTAAAGTTAGTAGAAGAAGGAAATTGTAAAAATCAGAGAGAAAAAAAGAGATTTAAAAAACAACAGAAAAAGTGAATGAAACTGAGAGCTGTGTTTTGAAAAGATAAAGTTGTTAAGTCTTCAGTCAGACCATTAAGAAAAAAAGAGGGCCCAAATAATTAAAATTAGAAATGAAAGGGAAGAAATTACAACTGATATCACAGAAATACAAACAATCAGAAGAGAATACAATGAACAGTTGTACACCAACAAATTGGACAAAGTGGAAGAAATGGATAAATTCCTAGAAACATACAATCTCCTAAAACTGACTCAGGAAGAAATAGAAAATCTGAACAGGCCAATTACGAGTAACAAAATTGAATCAGTAATTTTCAAAACTCCAAATAAAAGTCCAGGGCTAGATGGCTTCACAGATGATTTCTATCAAACTTTTAAAGAAGAGTCAACACCTATCCTTCTCAAACTATTTCAAAAAAATTGAAGAGGGAACACTTCCAAACTCATTCTATGAGGCCAACATCACACTGATACCAAAACTAAAGACACTATAAAAAGAACATTACAGCTCAATTATCATGATGAACATAGATGAAAAATTCAAGAAAGTATTACCAAAACAAATTCAACAGTACAGTAAGAGGATCATACACCATGATCAAATGGGATTTATTGCAGGGATGCAAGGATGGTTCATTAACTGTAAATCCAACAGCATGATATGCTACATTAACAAAATGAAGGATAAAAATTACATGATCATCTCAGTAGATGCAGAAAAAGTATATGAAAAAAATCAATTTGTATTTATGATAACAACTCTCAACAAAGTGGGTATGGAGGGAATGTACCTCAACATAATAAAGGCCATTTATGACAAACCCATAGCTAATATTATACTTAGCAGTAAAAAGCTGAAAGATTTCCCTCTAATATCAGGAAGAAGTCAAGGAGACTCAGTCTTGCCACTTTTATTCAACATACTATTAGAAATCCTAGTCACAGTAATCAGATAAGAAAAATAAAAGCAACCCAAGTTGGAAGGGAAGAAGTAAACTGTTACTATTTGCAAATGACATAATACTTTATGTAGAAAATCCTAAAGACACTACCAAAAAACTATTAAAATTAATAAATGAATTCGGTAAAGTTGCAGGATACAAAATTAATATTCAGAAATCTGTTGTATTTCTATACACTAATAATGAACTATTGGAAAAAGAAATCAAGAACACAGTTTAATTTACAATTGCATCAAAAAGAATAAGATGTCTAGGAATAAATTTAACCAAGTAGGCGAGAAACCTGTACTCTGAAATCTGTAAGATACTGAGGAAAAAAAATGATGACACAAATAAATGGAAAGATATTCTGTGTTCATGGATTGAAAGAATATTGATAAAATGTCCATATGACCCAGAGCAATCTATAGGTTCACTGCAATCCTTATCAAAATACAAATGCCATTTTTCACAGAAATAGAGCAAATAATTCTAAAACTTGTATGGAACCACAAAAGATCTTGAATAAACAAAGCAATCCTGAGAAAGAACAAAGCTAGAGGTATCATGCTCCCAGACTTCAGCTCTACTACAAAACAGTATGGTACTGGTACAAAAACAGACAAATAGATCCATGGAATAGAATAGAGAGCCCAGAAACAAACCCACACATATAAGGTTAATTAATCTACAACAAAGAAGGCAAAAATATACAGTGCAGAAAAGACAGTTTCTTCAATAAGTAGCATTAGGAGAACTGGACAGCTTCATATGAAAGAATAAAACTAGACCATTTTCTCACACCATATACAAAACACACACACACACAAAACAAACAAACAAACAAAAACCTCAAAATGGATTAAGACTTAAATGTAAGACCTGAAACCATGAATCTCCCAGAAAAAAACATAGACAGTATGCTCTTTCACATCAATGTTAGCAATATTTTTTGGTAATGTCTCTTCAGGCAAGGGCAACTAAAGCAAAAATAAACAAATGGGACCAAGTCAAGCTATAAAGCTTTTGTACAGTGAAGGAAATAATTGACAAAACAAAAAGGCTGTCTACTGAATGGGAGAAGACTGTTGTCAGTTATATATCCGATAAGGGGTTGATATCCAAAATATGTAAGAACTCAAACAACTTAATGTAAAAAAAAATGCAATTTAAAAATGGGCAGAGGAGCTGAATAGGCGTTATTCTGAGGACATACATATGGTCAATAGGCACCTGAACAGATGCTTAACATCACTAGTCATCAGGGAAATGCAAATCAAAACCACAGTGAGATGTCACCTTACATCTGTCAGATGGCTATTATAAAAAAGAAATAACAAGCGTTGGTGAGGATGTGGAGAAAGGGAACCCTGTGCACTGTTGATGGGAATGTAAGTTGGTACAGTCATTATGGTAAACAGTACGGAAGTTCTTCACAAAATTTAAAATAGAAGTATCATATTATCCAGCAATTTCACTCGTTATCTGAAGAAAGCAAAAACACTAATTTGCAAAGATATATGCACCCCAATGTTCATAGCAGCATGACTTACAATAGCCAAGATATGGAAGCAAGCTACATGCCCATTAACAGATAAATGGATAAATATGTGGTGTATATATACCATGGAATATTAGACCTAAAAAAAGAATGAAATCTCACCATTTGCAACACATATGGACCTGGAGGGTATTGTGACTAGTGACATAAGACGGAAAGACAAATACTGTATGTTTTCACTTACATGTGGAATCTAAAATAAAATGAAACAGATGAACAAATACCAAAACAGAAACAGACTCACATATACAGAGAACAAACTAGTAGTTGCCAGAGAGGAGGGGGTGGGGGGAGAGGCAAAATAGGTGAAGGTGATTAAGAGGTAAAAACTACCAGTTATAAAATAATTAAGTCACAGGGATGTAATATATAGCCCAGTGAATATGGTCAAAGGTTTATAATAACTTTGTATGGTATGAAATTTATAAAAATATCAAATCACTATGTTGTACACCTGAAACTAGTATAATATTGCAAGTTAACTACACTTCAATATAAAAACTTAAAAATTAAAAAAAGAATTCAAGAGATCATATACAATCCCCCTCCTTCCCTAAAACTTATTGGTCATGGTGTAATTCTGTGGTGGAATTGTGACTTATTCACTATGAAGATACATGGCAACAGGTTTATTGATTTAGATTCATATTTATACATGTAAAAATATATATCGTAATATATACTTATTAAAATTCCTAAAAGAAAACGCATACAAAGCGAAGAATTACATATAGCAAAAAAAAAAAGAAAAAAAAAAGAAAATTATAGGGTCAATACAGTAAATGTTAGACTTCCTTATCTTTATTTTTATATTAGTTTTTGGAAGATTAGTCCCCATTTAATCTAATTCCTTGTTGTCTTACCAAAAGATTTAGGTATTATCTAAACCCTTTAATGGCTTTGACTATATTCTACGACTTCAAGCTAACAAAAAAATGTTTTAACCTGTTTCTTTTTAACTGTTGATTTAGTGAGCTGTTTCTTTGACTACCTAGTTTTACTGAAGTCAGATGAAAAAAAGCAGGACCACGCTGTCAGGGTAACTGGATTTCAGACCTGCATCTGAAACTAAATAATTTTATTACTCAGAGGCCTCAGATTGATTTCACTTGCATAAAGGATACCAAACTAGATTTTATCTAGAGACTCTGGCATCTTTAAAATTCTATGGTTAGATTCTCCATTATTTCTCCTTCATTCATGCATGTCAGATTATAATCTTTCTTTAAGGGATATAAGGAAACAAACTATAAGCAACATTTTGTGTGTATGTTAAATCTTGAACTTGCTCTAAACAATAATCATTTCAATCTTTGGGGAAAGTGCCACCTTTTCTCTCATCCATAAGTGCCCACTTTAGCTATAACTTCATGTAATTTAAATCCTCAGATACAATATGTCTTTGCTTTATTAATGATTAGTGACAGCTTCAAATAGAAATCTATGCAGGTTCAAAGTTGTTAATCATTTACCAAAGAAAGAAATATTTTGTTAAGAAATTTGCAAAGAGCAAATCATTACAATCAGCTAGTATCAGGCAAATCAGAATGTTTTAAAATTATGCTTTTTCCCCCACAATACATTTTTATCTAGTGTATTTTGAAATGTAAAGCCAATGCCATGTTTTAAAGGTTAATTGAAAGATTGATTTCATTTTAAATCCAAATTAAAAATTTAACATATTTTGGATAAGTAAAGCAATATTACCTTTGTAGAATAGAATTTGTTGGGATAACGAAATAAGAGGAAAATCATACTATTTTCCATGTTTCTATAGGAGACAATTGTGATAGGCTACTAGGGCTTGCTCAGGAACTAGAAGCCTGCTGGCTCAGCTGTCTGTGATTATTGACACCTGTTTTCACTACCAGTAGCCAGTTACAGGCTCACTGACCACAACTTTCAGAAAGGTGCTATCCATACCCCACTTTATTTCAGCATGTTAATAAATTACCCAACACCTCCCTTACCTAATGTACAAACACACTTATGATAAAGTGAGTCCACATGCTTGATTCAGGTTGGAGTTGATAGAATCTGAGTCATGTGCAAGGATGCAAGAGGCAGTGTTCTAAGATGAAACCACAGCCAACAGCAGAGAGGCAGGCCCCATGTGGAATTCATCTGAGGGCATGGGAAAACCAAATTCAGGATATAAAGCCCTGATATCTCATACCAGAACAGGAAAATGTAAGAAACTGAAATGTAGCCAGTATGTCAGAGGGTGTCTTTGGGTGTCTAAGACCTTAAGCTATACTTGGGAAGTAAACCAAGAATTATTTACAGACTGGGACACAGTTTTAGGAAAATGAAAATTAGGGAGAGAGAGAATGACAACAGAAATATAAAGTAAGGAAATATATCACAGACACACAACTTTAGATAATAAGTAATAAATAAAACTTAAAGCAACAGAAGACTAAATAACACGGTAAGGTAAAGTTACAATTTTAGGTAGCATGGTAGACAGAAAAGGTCTCACTGAGAAGGCAATATTTACATTAAGACTCAAAAGAGGCAATAGACCCAGCCATGGGCTTTGCCGTGTACCTGAGATGAGTGTTCCAGGCAAAGACAATAGCAAGTGCAAAAACTGTGAGGTAGAGCATGTCCTGTGTAATGAAGGAAGAGTATGGAGGCCAGTGTGGCTGGAACTAAATGAGCGAGGTAGAGAAAAGTAGGAGATGAGTTTACCCAATCATTGTCTTTGCGGGTACTTGTGTTTGAATAATGCAGGAAACCATCGATGGGTTCTGAGCAGAAATGTAGGCTAACGATATATTTGAAATGTGGTACTATTGGGCTGCACCCTGCAGGCCTGAAAGCATTGTAGTGCTCAGCCTCAAGACTGAAGCAAGAGCCCAGAGACAGGGACATCAACGGGTTATTGGACAGGAGAGTCTTACGTGTCTGAAGGAAAAGGTCCCGAAGTGACACTTTCATTGTATACGGCAGCCGGCAAGCAGGAATCAGTAGCAATCTTCACTACTGGAGGAGGAGGCTAGGATTTATAGGGGGAATTGACTTCAGGTTGGCTCATCAGTTACCAGGGAAACCAGCGGCTGGAGCAGGGGGCAAACACTGAGGTAGTTACTGATTAAGCCCTATAATTATGAGGATTGGATAGTCATGTGAGTGAAACAGGGACTGATGGAGCATGGGAGGTACAGAGAGCAAGAGAACAGTCATCTTGAATGGCCTGACCGTAGACGTACTCTGGCTGCATGCTGAGAATAGGCTTCATGGACCTGGCCCATCATTTAATCATGGCTCCCCAGCCCAAGTTACATATATGTCACTGTGAATTTACATTGCTCTAGACATTTCAGAGACAGAATCAAGTTTCACAAAAATAATTTATTATGTGAGAAAAACAGGTTTCAAAACTCATGAGAGAATATGGAAAAGATAGAGTATGTCTGCAATAGGTATCACAGATTTGCAAAAGAAGTCAGTTCGATGTGAAATTCAGTTCAATGGAAACATATGACTATATAACAAGTCATATTTTTATCTAAAGCTTAGCAGATTTCTATAAGTTAAAATGAGATTGAAAGTAATTGAATTCTAGTTCACTTTCAGGGAGATTTTCTATCATTAAGCACTTCACTGGCAATAAAATTTTGAATGAAAAGAGAAAAATTCATTCCGTTTTTAAAGAAAAAACATCAGAGGACATAAAAATTCATAAACATGTGCAAAAACTTCTTTATCCTACCGTCTGGGAAATTATAAAGATCCTTTTACACAAATTCTATTGCAGGTGGTAGAGCTAAAAACTCTTAGCATTCTGATAGTTATAAGAACAATAAATGGTATATTCACAGAATATGAAGAAATACAAGCATGCCATTTATTTATAGTCATATCTGTAATTTGCTTTACTTTACAATTGTATGAAAACAGATGTTAGAAATAAGCATGTACTGAAAGAACAAACTGCATCACATATGACTGTAACATATCCTTTCTTTGTTAAAAATGATTTCTGAAATAATATATACAGTTATTATTCATAATAATATGAATAAATTCATATGTCCTTTTAATATTAAGCTGTTAATATTCATTGGTTTATAGTTGTTTTCACATTTCTTATTGATTCCGTTTCTGCCCGTGCTAAGCCACCTGTTATAAACTTAGATTTATTTACAAAAACACCTTCCGCTTGGTTAGAGACAATCAGAATTTAGGCTGTAATGGCATTTCATACCTCTTTTTGATCCCTGTGGAGAAGGAAGTCTCAAGTTGACCTTCATGTACCTATTTAAGGAAGGCTATTATTGTACTTCATAAGGTGATCTAATTCCACAAGAATAGTAAAACGGAAGAAGAGGGTAATCATATTTGAAAAAGGTAGGCTCATTCATTTTACAGGATATAGAGAAGAGCAAAGCAATATTAGTGATGATGTTCTCATTTAGCACAAGGTGAAAGAGCTTGAAAAAATGACACCGGTTCAAAGTCCTCCAAGTTTCATTTTTATCTGATTTCAGTGTTTTCATCCACTTGTTATAATACCATAATGTAAGTCCAGCAACTCAGTATCATTTATCTGGGCAAGTTGACATCAATCAATTAATCGCTAAACTTTACCAAAAGAAAAAAAGTTGTTCTTAACCTACTTTCCTTCTTTACTCTCACAATATGATGTACTTATCTCCATGAGGATATAAGAATACTTGCATTTTATTGTTTTATGGTTGTTTCCTATAGGATATTTCTCAGAAGGAAGAAAATATGCATTACTTCTCTTTATTCACACAATGATACAGAACTGTTACCTTACTGGCATGTATTCAATGAATAGGTGTAATTTAAGAGAGAGGTTAGTTAAGGATGAAATCTTATATTTTAGTGGGTGATTACTGTCCACACCTATAGAAGGAAACAGTTTCTTGAGAAGATTGGAATATCCTGTATTGAACTAACTAGATTTAGTATTCTAATTTAAGATTTTGTAAGCTCCTGGAAACTCTCTAGTGTTCTCTGTTAAATCTGTTACTTTCATCACAAGTCTTACTATGTATGGTGTTAGCACCCTGTTTAGAAATCCAATACATATGATTAAATAAAGATTAAAGAAAGAAAAACAGTTACATAAATTTTCTCTTTGTTTCTCCATCAACATTTGTCATTTTAACTCATACTGACCCCAACTGATGTCTATATTATAGTTGTAGTTTAAATATTATAAATGAGCAATATATGCCTGTGTATTCTAATAGAAATCTCCAACATGATACAAGCCAGTTGCTTGCTCGGTAGTGACCAATCGTAGTGTAGAAATTGTTTGGTCTTTGTTTACATTTAAATTAATATAAAAATTTTGCTCTGTCTTAGGAGGGAATGAGTTAATTGGCAGAAATCTTAAAATATTAAATGGACCTAGAGTTCTCACTGCAATTCTAAGGCAAGTAGCTTGAAAAACCACAAGTATAAACTTTCATTCAACTAGTTAAGAGTTAAAAAAGGAAATGTTTATTGTTGTTATTTTGCTAATATGAATTCAAATAATATAGAAATATAGATAAGCTAATTTCAGAATAATTTTAAAGCAATTTATATTTAGTTATCACAAATATATTTATTTAATACAGTGAGTTTCCTTTATTACTACAGGGTCTGAATATTTCTAGATTTCTTCCAGCCTAAAATATTTTAAAATCACCTTAATATTCAACTCCATAATTCATTAGTGGGCAGGCCCTCTATCATCACCTTATCCCACATCCAATAACACCCATTAATAAAACATATTCAAAACTTAGAAATAAAAGGGAAAAGTGATTTCAGTATCATATTAGAATACTGCCTAACAAAATCACCTAAGGATTATTTGACTAGAAGGATCTAATTTTGTTTGACTCGTATTTGCTATTGACTAGAATGCAAACACTACATTAGGGGTTAATTTGTAGAGAACTAATAATGTGAAAATGATTCTTTATCTGGTAGAGAACGTATTTCTAAAAGTTATGGTTTAATTCCCTTTGGGGACACTGACTACTTTTGGATCTCATGGAGTAATCTTTGATTTTTTAAACATTTATTTTATTGAAGTATAGTTGATTTACAATGTATTAATTTCTGATGTACAGCAAAGTGATTTAGTTACATATATATTATTTTTCATATACCTTTCCATTAGGATTACAGGATATTGAATATAGTTCCCTGTACTATACAGTAGGACTTGTTGTTTATCCATCCTATACATAATAGTTTGCATCTGCTAATCCCAAATCCCAATCTATCCCTCCTCCCTGCCCCCACCTTGGCAACCACAAGTCTGTTCTCTATATCTGTAAGTCTGTTTCTGTTTTGTAGATTAGTTCATTTGTTGTCATATTTTAGATTCCACATATAAGAGATATCATATAGTATTTGTCTTTCTTTTTCTGACTTACTTCACTTAGTATGATAATCTCTAGGTCCATCCATGTTCCTGCAAATGGCATTATTTCATTCTTTTTTAGGGCTGAGTAGTATTCCATTGTATATATGTACCACATCTTCTTTATCCATTCATCTGTCAATGGACATTTAGGTTGTTTTCATGTCTTGGCTATTGTAAATAGTGCTGGTAGGTACATAGGGGTGCATGTATCTTTTTCAATTACAGTTTTGTCTGGATATATGCCCAGAAGTGGGATTGCTGGATCATATGGCAAATCTGTTTTTAGTTTTTTGAGGAACCTCCATACTGTTTTCCATAGTGGTTGCACCAATTTACATTTCCACCAACAGTGTAGGAGGGTTCCTTTTTCTTCATGGAGCAATCTTATTCTACCATTCTTTGTTTCCCATTTACATCCTTATTTAAACAAGATTTTTTGCCATGCTGATTCCATCCTCAACAAGTTAAGTAAAATTTAGCCATATATTAAGAAAGTACTTCTATAAGAATCATATTTTTAACTTTTTTGAGAATTGTCTTGTCATTCCTTTAGACAGTCCAAGGGGACAATCAGCATGTGATATTACTTTCAGGTAATATCAGGCCTCATGAACACAACTTTTAACTATTTTGGGTCACCCACCATTTTTTATTATTAATTTTATTTTACAGCATAAATATTACCACAATCTTAGCAGCTAAAAACAACACAAATTTATCTCACAGTTTCCATTGGTCAGGGGTGTGGCATATCATGGCTGGGTTCTATGCCGAAGGTCTCACATAGTTGAAATTGAGGAGTCATCTGGGGTTGTGTTGCATCTGAGGCTCAAGAACCTCTTCCAAGCTCATTCAGATGGTTGGTATAATTCAATTCCTTATAGTTGTAGGACTGAGGATGCTATTTTCTTGCTGGATCTTTTTGGATCCTAGTAGGTGCCCACCATTCTTGACATGTGGCCTTCTCTACATTATGGCTTTTGCTCCTTCAAGAAAACATCTCTGTTGCTTTCAAACTTTGACTTTCTCTGTCTCTTACCTGTAGACCATATGACTAGGTCAAACCCACTCTATTAATCCGCCTTATGATTAACCTAAAGTCAATTGATTAGTAATCTTAATTACATCTGCAAGAATTCCTTTCAAAGTATAATGTATCACAGGAGTGATATCTCACATTCCTGCTCACATCCAAGGTAAATAGGTGAGGTGATAGATGCGTTAATTAATTCAATGGAGGTAATCCCCTCACAATGTGTATGTATATCAAATAATCACATTATGCACTTTAAATATCTTACAGTTTTGTCAGTTACACCTCAATAAAGGTGAAGAAAAAGAGAATGTGGTTTAAAGAAAGACAGACAAATAGATCAATGGAACAGAAGAGTTCAGAATTATACTCATATAAGGACAAGTGATCTTTGGCAAAGATAAAAATGGAATTTGGTAGACAAAGAGTAGTCTTTTACCAAATGGGACTAGAACAGTTAGTATTCACATGCAAAACAAGTAAGCTTCTATACCTTGCACCACACACAAATATTTAATTTAAAATGGATTACAGACCTAACTGTACAATTTAAAACTATAAAACTTCTAGAAGGAAACATAGGAGAAATCTTTGTGACCTCAGTTAGGCAAAGATTTCTTAGATAAGACACTAAAAGCATGATCTATAGTAGAATACATTGGAGCTCTCTATCTATGCAGCTCTTGCCTCTCTTGTACTCTAGGCTGCAAATTCTTGCTGTCTTTGTCTCCTTTGACTATCACTTCTTCAACCCAGCAAGTTTATTGTGCTCCATCTGAGTTTCCCCACCCTGTACTGCAGCTTGGATACTTGTCTCAAGGCAGTAAACTGGGGCAATCATATGACTCACCCTCATTTGTTTCCTGTCTTTCAGAGATTACTGCCTTTCACTGTCTGATGCCCATTGTCCTGTAAACTGTTGTTCCATATATTTTTATTTGTTGGTTAAGTGGGAAGAAAAATCCTGTCTCTGTTACTCCACCTCTTTAGATTCTTGAGTCTCTCTACTTTCTTGTATCTTGCTCTTTTCATCTTCCTTTCGTATAGTATCCTGTAGCAGCCTCTGCTGTGATTTTGATTTCTGGTACTACCACTGATCTCTAGGTGCCTCAGTTTCATTATCTACAAAACAAGGACAATAATAGTATCTAACAGGCTTGAACGTGTCAAGGATTAAGTGAGATATTAAGTCGAAAGCTCTTATTGTTTTCTTATTGGCTCTTCCCAGCTAGGGTTTTTACCCTCTTTAAGATTCCATCCGCTTAAGAAGATTAGTGATGCCAGGATTACATGAGCTGTTTCAATTGCAGGGTTGTGGTGGCTGCTATTTGAGGTCAGCTATTGTTACCAAATTGCTAAACACCTTTTAAGTTTTCCAATGATATTTATTACAATGTATGGACATAAGGGCAAATGGGAACTTGGAAAACCCAATTTGATGGTCTGTGATGATCTATGTGAGAGATACTCATATTTTGCACTATGAGATAGATGGTTGAGATATTGAAAAATAGCATGGATTTTGTGTGTTCTGGGTAATGGCAAGGGAGAAATAAATGAAAATTTCTATGACTGGCCAATTTATAAGAGGGAGAATAAAAGTAAAATGGGGAGAAAGAGCAAAAAAATCAGATTTGAAGTGGATCGAAGAGATGCAAATCAAGTGATGAAATTTTAAGTTAAGTGAGAAATGCAAGTGGATACATCAAGGAAACAAAATTTATGAGTCTGTACCTCAGTATATAGGTCTCAGCTGGAAATGAAATTATTCTATATATAAGTGACATTTAAATTCATGAGTTAATAACACAGAAGGTAAGTTGTCAGACTCATAAAAATTATAGTTCTTAGCCAACACCAAGGATAAATAATAATTCTATTGATACAGATAGATATACTGTATATGAAATAAACCAAATCTTTTAGACACAGTTTCAGAAAAAAAAAATCATTACTCCCAATTTACTATGCACTGTGGTTTGGGATTAATGAACAAGTTCTGAACAATGTGTGTGGAAACATTCTCAAAAGAAGTCATTTGCTTTGGGGACTCCTCAGTTTCACATAATAAAGATGTTTACATGCCTACCTACTATTCTCCAGTCAGCTATTCTCCAAAGAAATCTATAAACTCTTAAGGGTATTTACAATAAGCAATCTAGGCATACTGGCAGATTGAAATAAAAAGGCATTTCTTTCTAAGCAGAGAACACCACCCCTACCTTTCCACTAGTAAATATCATACCATGCTTATAAGGAACTGAGTCCTAGATCAATCACTTGTACCCTGGATCTCAAAGAAAGGAAATGCTGCTGTTATCAACTTCTTGTATAATTTAAAGCCACTTTCATTTTTTCTTCCTGGCCAATAATTTTCCATCATTGGTGGATTTCAAACCAGTCTTCCTAAATATTTTCTCATTTGGGGGCTACGGGGGCCCATGTAAGTAGGTTTTGCTTCATTTAATTTTATTAATGAATATACAAATTCATATTACATCACATAGACATGACAGAGAGATTAAAAAGTTACACTATTATGTTTTGTTCCTTCCCAACAGAAATTACCTTTTCCCATGTTTCCAGTGACCAGGGTAGCAATTAGAGGCCATTATTCAATAAATTGCAGATTCTCTCTGACTTATGAACATAAGCATATCCTGGATGTCATAATATAAGCTTTTACAGATATAGGTTTCCAGAATCATATGACACTTTCCATGCTTCCCCACATAGGGACAACATGGCATTGATTCTTTATGTATCCAATCTCAGTTGAATCATAGGAGGGGGAATTTTTCTTTTTATCTTTGGCACCTGGGACAATAGAGAGCTAGGATCTTGCCCCTGGGGCATCTTTTCATAGTTTATGCTATCCAAAGTGTCCCTCAAAAATATACCACCTTAGCCTGGGTCATTAACATTAATTGCTACAGATTTTTAAAAACACTGGAATCCATTCTGCTTTTCCTTAAGTGAAGGCGTAAACCCTCTATCAGAACTATGAACGAGTTTGGTGTTTCATCAGTTTAGTGACATGCCTAGCTAACTTATAAATTATTCATCATCTTCCCTAACTGGCTGCTGCTGACAGTCTCCTGAAATAATTTGCCTATTATACTCCAAGAATCATGAGACAGTCAACTAAAATTTGTACCACATCTTGCCTAACATGTCTAGTTCTCATCAAGTCACCATATATATTGTTACCATAGGGTGTTTTTGACAAAGGACAGGCTGGGTACACCTGCAGAAGAATTGTATAGCCCATTAAACTCTCCACTGGCAGAGTGTAAACCTAAATACAGCTAGCATGTGTTGCCATAAATAGAACACATGCATCTCAAAAGGAGAATTATTTGTGATATATGTCTGCCATATAAACCTGAAACCTCTTTCTCTTGAGGCTACCCTGCTTCCATGTCACTTTTCTAAAAAAACATTTAATCTACATTCCCATTTAGTATATTCAAAGGAAGCAAGTCAAGTGTAAAAAACATTTAATCTACATTCTCATTTAGTATGTTCAAAGGAAGCAAGTCAAGTGCTGACCTTCTGGGAAAACGACATCAATTGGCTTCTCATCATATTCATTTCAAAGCCATGCCATGTGTAGAAGAAGCTAAGCAGCATGACTCAAGTGTGATATTTATCTCATGATATATTTTAAAAGAAAAAAAATAGCAAATCCTGTCCACAAATCATGAACCCAATGTTAGTTCTACCTGATTGAATCATCCGGGTGTCCTGTGACCGTATTTTTTTCTCCAAATTATGCAGACTGAGTTTTTAGGCAGAATACATGTCAGCACAAGTCAGTTTCCATTCTTTGTACAAAACAGGTCAAATGCTTTTCCCAACATTTTCCAATAATTAATATGAGAACTTAGAGACAGCTAAGAGTATTATTCTTTTGCTCTGAGACATTCTATGGGAATAAAATTACTGCATCTTTCCCTGAAATTACAACCTATATATGGGCGTTCTTCCTCTTTGCCATAAATTTATTTCTCCTTTTATTACCTGTTTTAACTTATATATTTCCCTCCTTAATGGGGGGCTCTGGTTTGGACATAATGCTTATGTAAAGAAAGACAGAAGCATTGACAATAATTGCTACACAGTTCTTGTTTTTACCCCTTTCCAGTAAGAAGTCTTAAGACTTGATAGGTAAAAAATTGTAAGATTGTCCTTGCCACTTGGTAAGGGTGACACAATCATAGTTACACCTAAGTTAGCTGCAAGGGCCAAAATTTTGTCTTACCATAAAGTTCATTTAGGGATATTTACTGACAATTTTAGCTAACAGATATTGTATCTCATGCATCAATATTGTTCTGTATCCTGGCATACGTAAATACAACTGTTGCCTTAGGGCAACCAGACCAAGTAGGTAAAGAGAAGAACTATTTAATGTTGGAGAGATAAGACGTTGTAGAATTGCTTTACCACTCAATACTTCATTCCTATCTCCAGATTCTAATAACTGTTCCAGTGGAGTCCTTCCTTTATGCCTTTTAAATTCAATGTCAGGACATATTCATTTAATTGACTCAGCCAGTCTCTCAAACTGTTCTCATCACCTCTTTTAAGTAACATAATGCTTAAAATAGTGTGTTCAGTGATATCATTATTAAGAACATATTAAGGAATATGATATATCTGTTTAATATATTTTCTTGCTTATGGCCATACACTGGTAACAGTAAAGTGTGTATGTTGATCAGAAGAAATATAGACTGGTGGAGAAATTTGATACCCTGTTTGCTAATTCCAAACTTTAATTGTATTTTCCATAGTTGCTTCTGAAACTGAATAAACAAAACAAAGAGTGAAAAAAATCTCAATTCTAAGCAATATCCATTTGCAGTCCCCTGCAGCTACTGATAGGAGTCCATGCATTCCAGCAAAGCGCTGGTTCCTAAGCAATAAGGATTTTACACAGAGCCATCATAAGAAGATATCTTTCCTATTGGCAGGAGCTGAGAGCAGAGTCTCTAACCACATTAGTGGTTTCAACTGACTTGATGTTGAACCATGCACAGCCTGAGCATACTCATGCCTATTCGTTTCATGAATTCAGGTAACTAGTTGTCCAGATCTGACCTCAATATCTCCATAGTTTTCCAATATCTTCTTAGCTGGCAGTTGGTCATTTTGGAGGGCATCTACATGAATTACCTTCATCCTTTCTGTAAATTACCAAAGAGACTTCCATAACTGAGTAACTCAAACAGGAGTGGAGTTTGTCATCTTGTTTGCTAGGACTTCCTTATCTCCTTTACTGTAAGGCCATTGGCTATAGCACAAGGGTCTGCAAAGATCCAAATGCTATTCTCTGTGTAGGAGCCTAATTCCACCTGCACCTGCTGAATAAACTGTTCCCAGTTTCAAGTAATGTGAACTGTATCTTTTCCTTCCCTAGTAAGATTTTATGCTGTCTATCAAGTATATAGCAAACAGTTTCCAAAACAGCCATTCAACCTCAGTTTTAGAACACTAATGTGGACCAAACAGCATGATTAGCTTTGCTGGAAAGGAAACGTAGCCTTCAGACCATACTGGGTCAAGGAAGGGAGATCCTTCAAGGGCTTATCACAGGACTCTGCAAGCAGTGAAGAAACTGGGCTTGGTATGTGTGAATTCATAATGAAATCCCCCTAATCATGGTTCTGCATATATCAGCTCCATTTTATCAATGAGAGTAGCTGTGCTACTTTCTCCCTATTGGACTTTCTCCAACATTACCTGAAACATGATAGACATTTATGGTCTCAGAATTATCTGATATCCTTCAGTGGCAGGAACCGTTTGCTTCAACACCCAATAACAAATTAGAAAGTGTCTTTCAAAGAAGCTATAAAAGTGGCTGTGTCAGGCTATTTTAGAGCTCAAAATACAAGAAGTTTTGGATGAATTAATTTCTGCCAAAGGGTTCAGTCTACATAACTTCTGACTGCAAGCACATTTAAAATCTTATAAACTATTGAGTCATAATGTACTATTGAGAGTTCCTGAATAACTGCCTTTTGTTAATCTTTTTTCTGCTCATAACCCAATCACAATTTAGATTTCATTTTGGCAACCTTATATATAGTAGCCAGCAAAATTCCTAAGTGGGAAATGGGATTCAATAGAACCCAAATAGCCCTGCCAGATGCTTGGAATACTTTTAAATGGTGGGGTTGGAAAACTATAATTATTTATAATATTTTCAGGGATAACCATTGTAGTGATGGCATGCATAGTTACTCAGAATTTCACAAACTGGGCTGAACCTTGATGTTTAGCAGGATTCTCCAGCCAGCCTTTCTTTGTCACATGGATGACTCCAGTCCTTAACTTGTCCTGTATTTATTTCCATGAGGAGTCAACAATCATGACATCATCAGTGCAGCCCATGTATACAGTGTTCAGGTACCTACAATACCAGATTAAGACCGTACTGGTGAAGTCAAATATCTTGGCTCAAGACCATAATGGTATAATGCACATCATTCATACATGTACAGTTTTGACACCTTTTGCTGGATTCAGGCTCCATCACAGACTTCCTTAACCCTTCCATTAAAATCTCATTCAGATACACAATTAAGGAATTGGTATCTGTTTTATTTTTTTTTAAGTGGAAGAGGTGAAAAGTCATTGTCATCTTGTTTGTTTGGTAAAGAATTAAACACAAGAAGTTTAATAATTGAGGCAATTTGGTGAAAATATAAATATGAATTTTGGACTCTGATATAGGTGGGTTTCTGTCTTTCTTAGAAACTGTAGTATCAAGAAAACTTCATTGTACTATATGCATCTGCAAACTATATTCATCACTTTTTTCATCTAAAAAATGTGGATGATAATATCCTTACTTTGCAAGCGTACTCAAAATATCAGAGAGAATTTCTGGAAAGTATGTTTTCCAATAGAGTAGATACTCCCCAAAAGTTTGTTATTGTTGATATCAATAAACTAAGGTAATATTTATATGGTATAAACTAGGATAGACTATTCAGAAATAATTACTTGGTGGACTGAGTTAAATAACCAGTCAATTATTTTGTTACACAGATCTTAAAATGACAGGGTCAATTGGATGTTTTAATCAAATAGATTATAGATTATGTTGGTATCTAAAACAACACAGTTAAATATTAACATTTTGTTGCTCATATTTTAATTCAAGTAGATGTATTTACTTCAGTGATTTTCTTTGTTATCTAAACTGGTTATAAATCTGTGGTATTTTTATTACAACCTTATATAAATTAATATTTTGAAAGAGCACAGATATTTTTAAAAAATATAATATTTCTAGTGATTGATCATTTCTACTTTTCTTCCTGGAGTTCAAAAAAATGATTAAAGTATTTTGGAATGAGGTCATATCATATCCGTATAACTTCCCGATATTGTTTTAAATAATTGATACGAGAAAGAGTGATAAAGATTTGGCAAAGGAGAATCTTCTGAAAAATAATAATTAGATGGTTATCTGCCTGCTTTTAATTACATTTGAAATTTAGGTTTCACAATTAGTTCCAAGAGGAGGAAGTCTGTTTCTTGATCTCCTTCCTCTCACACACATTTTCTTACCTCCAGGCAGGCATGAGTGGCAACAATGGAGTAGCGAAAAATGTTGGTACCAGGGATTCTAGCCAGTTATACATGAATATGGTACAACACAGACATCTTCTAATTAGCAAAAGTAATTAAGAATAATCTTTTGCTCATACCCCATTTTCTCTGGCAACTGGTTGCTGACACTCCAGTAATCTTTTGCCTTGCTAGTAGCAAATTTTGACCTTTGTGTTTCTGCAGATTACTCTGCATACGAGACTCAGTGATGATAACAATTTACTCTCCTTTAGTGCCTTGGCATTACTCATTATGCATACTGTTCCTCTTCATTCCTCTTGAGCAACTGTAGCATCTTCTACCCACGTAGGTTAATTCTTAATGACAGGGAAGAATCTGCTTCACACTCCTGACTCAGTACATTTTAATAAAACCACGCTGGTAGCAAACTGATATTTCTGAGATAACTTTGATCATAGAATTTAAGATAATTTTCAATAATACTGTTTTTAAAATATTTTACAATTACTAGCAGGTAAATTTATACTCAAATTTATATCATAATTTTCAATTGCTAATTGATTTATGTTTTAAACTCTAACAATGTATTATATACACAAAATTCTAGTGAAATATCTAATGTCACTAAAAGTTATCTTAGTTGAAAATATAACAGGATTATCTCTAAACATAATAATATTTTTTAAAGGGGGCTTTTATGTTTGTATCACATTGTGATCCACTGTTTAATAAAACAGAGAATTAAACATGAATGTACACAAATATGAAAGAATGCGTCTAAAACTATAGTTATTCTTTTTCACAATGCTAGTAATTTTATAGGGGTATAAACCAAAGAAAAGCAAAGAAGTAAAGAAAGAAAAGATATTTGGGAAACACAATTTTTCATTTAAAAAATTAAATTAAAAAGAAATACTGGGGAACAGAAACAGAAAAAATGAATTTATATCACTAGAACTGATTTCTTCCTGATACCATTTTATCTCTTTTACTAAGGAAATAAATAATCTGTCACTTGATTTGGAAAGACTGATATAGAATTTTATATAAATAAAAAAGTCATAAACTACATATTCAGAGAAGTGCAGTTTAAATTCATTGTGTGAAAACCCAGGCTGTGTCACTCCTAAATTGGAAAACTCCAGAGGTTTTCTGTGTCTGAGAGCCACCATGTCGCCTCTGCCTTCCTTAGAATACCATCAGGCAGTCCTCTGATGGCAGGAAAGGCAACAACAGTCCATGGTCTACAGCACCCCCAGTTTCCCGGAGAAGGGGATCAGTTCTCCTTACCTCATCAGACTAAAGGGAAAAAGAATCACTTCACAGGTCCTTTCCTGGATGAAGAAAATGTCACACTGAAGTGGAATCTGGGTGGGTGGCAGGGTGGGAGACAGACACTATTTGCATAAGCAGTTACTGAACCTGATCTGCTATGGTAATTTCTTCTACAAATACAATAAAAGCATAAAATTCAGTCTCTGCCTTTATGACCTTACTTTCAAGAGAAAAGATACATCCACATCACACAAGTATTCAAGTTCTAAAATGGGCAATAGAGGAAAATGATATATGTATTTTTGAAACAAAATATATATGAAAAATAAATTTAATCTGCCTTCATATTAAATGTTTCTTAGTTTTCAGATTTCACCTACCTGAAGCATAGTGACAAGGCTTTAGAAAAAGAAAACTATTTTCTGATTTTTTGTGAAAGTTACTAAACGGAAACTACAGTATGCGTAATGACATCTATTTTGCTTTTATTATTGAGCAGTTAAGCCAAACACATACTCTATTAATCAATCAGGTGAGCACAGAAGGAGTTGATCTCAGCAAGATCCTCTTCTCAGTCCTTCATCTGTTACTGTAAATAGGAGTCCGCTAAGATTGCAGCACACTGTGTATGCAAAGAAGGGCTACCCCACTGTGTTTTTGTGTGGCTTCTTCACTTCCAAAGGGTGAAAAAAAGAAAGATCACCCTCTAAGCTATAATATAGCTCTTGGTATTCGGCACTGTGCAGCTTTTCAGATTCCTGAACAAGAAAGGGACATTTTATTAAGAACAGAAAATAAAAACTGGCTTTCAGTTTTGCCGGAAGTGAAAAGTGAGATTATTGATTTATAAAGTAGAAAAAGAATAATTCAATGCTAATGACCAAACTATGATTCAGAAATTAGATCAAATACTATTTTCAAATACTAATTATATTCAAATGAAATTTGCACTGTGATAAGCTAATACAAAAATGTATTTAATAGAAATATAATGTGTATAAAATATCATTGTAACAAATGAATAAGTACAATTTCTCCACCTTAACGCTTTTCTTCTGTGTCAGTATTTCCCAAAATACAGTTCCCGGGACTTCCCTGGTGGCACAGTGGTTAAGAATCTGCCTGCCAATGCAGGGGACATGGGTTTGGGCCCTGGTCCGGGAAGATCCCACATGCCGCGGAGCAACTAAGCCCGTGCGCCACAACTACTGAGCCTGTGCTCTGGAGCCCACGAACCACAACTACTGAGCCCATGTACCACAGCTACTGAAGCCCGTGCGCCTAGAGCCTGTGCTCCGCAACAAGAGAAGCCACTGCAATGAGAAGCCCGTGCACCGCAACAAAGAGCAGCCCCTGCTCACCACAACTAGAGAAAGCCTGCACACAGCAACGAAGACCCAACGCAGCCAAAAATAAAATAAATAAATTTATATAAAAAAAGAACTATTAAAAAAAAAAATCCGCCTGCCAATGCAGGGGACACAGGTTCGATCCCTGGTCCGGGAAGATCCCACATGCCACAGAGCAACAAAGCCCGTGTGCCACAACTACTGAGCCTGCGCTCTGCAACTACTGAGCCCACGTTCCACAACTACTGAAGCCTGCGTGCTCTAGGGCCTGCGTGTTACAACTACTGAAGCCCTCGCACATAAGCCCGTGCTCTGCAACAAGAGAAGCCACTGCAATTAGAAGCCCGCACACTGCAACAAAAAGTAGCCCCCTCTCGCCACAACTAGAGAAAGACTGAGAGGAGCAATGAAGACCCAATGCAGCCAAAAATGAAAAAAAATAAAAATTAAAAAAATAAGGTTCCTAAGGGTACTTATTTCAAAGGAATTGCAGAAGTCATCATCTTTCTTTGAAAGAGAGGGAGGTGGAGTGAGGTAGGGAGAAAGGCAGAGAGAAAGAGAGAGAGAGAGAGAGAAGGAAAAAAGTAACCAATTAAAAAAGAGGAAAACTAATGTTTGAGAATCAAACAATGTAGTCTATGAAGTTAGTGATTTCCATGAAATATGACAAAATTTATAGTACCTTGGATGCTACTGTAGACATAGTATGACCCCATAAATATTTCTTCTTTTCTTGACTTTAGTATGCCTTGACTTGTTTTTCCATGAAATACTGGTATTGGAGATGTTCCAGGGAATGCGTACACTGCCATCCAAAGAAAAGTGTTCTTTGTTCAGTAGACATGACCTCGTCTATTTGCTTTATTTAATTCTCTATCCCTAATCCCAAGAAGTGGGCTTGGCACATGGTAGTTGGCCAAAAAAATTGTTAAATGAATGAAATCTATTAAACTTAGAAAATTATGTGTAGTTAATTTCTTCTCTAGAAACACATATCATAAATAGAATCAAGAATATAAATTACATCTTTGAAAAATCAAGTGCCCAAGAAGCATATTTTTATTTTACATAATGTTCCAATTCTTAGTGTTTATATGACCTAGGTGATAAAACAGTTCATCTCAGAGGATTTCTCTTTATTTAGGATCATATTGTGATTCAGGATTCTTTTTTACATAATGCTACAGTACTCAACATGGAGGTAGAGCATGCAGACCTTCACCTTGTGTCCCCATTGCCTCTGAGGTGTCTGTTGTCTCTGTCTGTCCACTTGGCCTTCAGGTCCAGTGGGTCTCTGCTGCTCCTGTACAGTCTCTGGTCCTGTGCAGTGGCTGGTCCTGATTTCATATCAAGAGGGACATAGAAGTTGCAATTTAGGTGGAGGAGAAGTGTCAATGAACTTGAGACTGGATTTGCATAGCTAACACGTTTTTATTTGAATCATGTGTTTATATGGCTAGGCTTTGAGGGAGCTTTTGGAAATTATTATGGAGCCACTAACGACCTGCTCATGCACCTCTGCAGCCACTCCTCCATGTTGCTACTAATTCTCCACTGTGCTGGTGGCTCAGAATTTTTTGTATTTCCTTGCCTTTGTTAATGCCTAGAAGTCTTTTGGGGAGCCTGTGATTCCATCTCTCTAGATTCATCATACTCTTCTCTGCAGTTTTGAAACTTTGGTAAGTTTGAACAAAGTATTCTTGGCTGTTGTAATCTAAAGTATCTCACTCTAGACAAAGCAAGTAGAACTACCTTACTATTCATCATCTACTCTCTTAGGTTGTATTCACTTACCTTAAACTTAAGTTTGAATCTAATTTTAGAGAAAACCTCTATAATAGGAGGGAGCAAGTCCAATTCGTCACAAAGGGACTTTTTTATTTTTTAGCCAAAATTGAACAATTCCTGTTGCAACTATCTTAGAGCTGTTATTTAGACATTTTTCATATATGTCATTCTCTTTCTACCAAAACAATATTCTTTGAGCTCCTAACACTCATTACTGATGCCTGACCTCCTGATTTTTATTTTTTCAGAGTGCTTTGATCATATCTAAATTATCTGACGTATGGAATCTTTGTCCTGAACAGCAGGTGCCTCTGAACTAGCTTGACATTGGTTCCAGGATTTCTTGCTTTGTCAAACCTGAAATTGATCTCTAAGATTCTTTACCAATTATTCCTACCACCTGACACCACCCTCTATTCTTTCATATATCTGAACTTAAAATACCTGTTCCAGCCAAAAACAAACATAAGAAACATGTTTTTCTTTTTTTTGCATTCATTATTATATGCTAGTAACTCAAACTTAGGCTCCTGTCATACTCTAATGCTTATAACAATACCTGGTGCAGAGTAGGCTTTTAATAAATATTTCTTTAAAAAAGAAATGAGTGGCTGCATGAGTGAACAAATGGACGCCAAACATAAAATTGGGGCCTATTATAACAGAGTCTGTCTGATCTGGGAGCTTTGGGGTCAGTATAGAATATATAGTCAGTAGTGTTAGGAGAACTGGAGTTATGAATAGCATAAATCAACTAATCATGGAGGCATTTTCATACTTTAAAATCAGAAATTGTAACTAGATGTCATTCTCTGAGGAACCTAAACTTAATTTGAAAAGCTTGGAGTCAGGTGTCCTATAAGCTATGTTATCTGAGAAGGATACTAGGATGACAGGACTAGATAGGGAGGAAGGATGAGACTTAAGTTTGGGTTGGCTTGTCCATTTGTTCATTTTTGTGCATGATGCTACATCATTAAAAGTCAGATGCTACAGAATAAGGGCCATTTATCTAAAAATGAGATCTTACATTTGGAGATGCAATATCTAGTCTTCAAACAATACTGCCCCTGAATAGAGAATAATCCATGATTTTTACATTAACTGTTATCTCCTATCCTTGACCATCAAACACGCCAAACACTCATACTCCTGCCATTTTTTACCCTAATGATCAAAAGCCATGTTTACTGTGGATGATAATTTTGATGCTGTCATAATGTGTGAAATAAAGCAGATGCTCAAAACATAGGTGTACTCTTCTCTTAATTGATATAAATTAATCTTCACTTACCTCAAAATTTACCAGTATTTGTATAGTTTCTCTAATTCTTCTTAATTTCATGTATTCCTTTTCTTTCAGTGATTGACATAAGACAGTGGACTGTCTTTTCTCTGATGAAAAATGAGGATCCAAGATAAAAACACTGCAGCCAAAAATTTGTAAAAAATATATTCGATACAGGACAGATTATGAAATATTAATAATAAAGTTCAATGCTTATTTTTTGACTATTTCAACCATGAGTTGTTCACACAATAAGATTTGCAAAAATAATTATAAAAACATAAAATCTCTTAATAATTACAATATTTTCCTATAAAATGTGGTTTTCAAAAAATAATTTTCTAACCTCTGTGTAGTACTTACTGAAATTTTCAAGTGATGAAGTTTGGTGTTTTGGGGTATTTAAAATTATTTTATTTAAAGAAATTGAAGGAGCATGTATTCACTTATCATGTAGTTTTCTTTAAAAAAATCAGAATTTTACTAGTTTCAAACATAAAATAGAATAAAACATCTATGAAAAGATCTATATTTGTGTGATTCAAACATTATAATTAAAACAGAAATTTTGCCTTATTCCAGAAAATATATTTTATAAACAGGAAAACAACATCATATTTTGAATATGAACTAAATCAAAACTCTATCAGGTAACTTAATAGCTAAAAATATTTCTCCAAAATTGGTTAAATTTTAGAAAGGTACCTTATGATTAAAAAATAAAAACTGTTTTATCTGGCATAACCAGACAAGAATGTTAATAGGAAGAATGGAATGTAAAAAAAATGTAAATATTGCACAGTAGAGCTTTTGACTTAATGTTTATAACCTCCCTATGGCCACTGAATACATAGGATTGAAAAAAGTCTAAAATATTCTTTGTGATAAGCTGAAAGAAAGATAACTATAGTTGATTTTACCAGTCCAGGGCTATGACTATCACATTCTTTTATCATATTCGCTGTCTGGAGAATAAAGAGCACATTTATTTTGTATAGGCCTGGCTTCATGAATAGATGGAGTAGGTGATATGAGTTAAGGGATTTTGAGGCAGGTCAATGCCCTGAAAATACTCTCCTCAAATCTAGATGCTACCCATTGAATCTTGTAAGTTCTCTTCTATGAGATTCTCCTACAAAACATAAACATTTATAGAATTTTTTATTTATTACTAGTAGTACAAATAATGATTATTATGATGACAATGGCTAACACTTTTATAGTGTTTACTATGCGCTAGGCACTGTTCTAAGCACTTTATATATATGAATTTAATTATGACAATAAATCTAGGAGGAGATACTATTATATTCCCAGTTTTACAGACATGAAAGCGGAAATACAGAGATATTAACTTGTCCAAGGTCACACACCTATTATTAAAAAAGCCAGATTATACAAAATCCCTCCATGGTGTCAGGGACCACTCAGAGTCACATTTCTCCTAAGGGAAATAACACAATGAACAACACTATGGACATATTAGGTGCCTAGGTGAGGAAAGATATATATATGAGGGAGGGAGATATGAAATATAAATAAAAATGGTACACCACTGATGAAGAAAACCAAAATGATTCAAGAAAAGAAGTTTTAATGACAAATTTTAGCTACTCCAGGAGTTTTATTTACAGCTTTAGTTTTAAACACTTTTGGATTGAATTTAAATAAAATATTGTTTGTTAGAAATCTCTCTTTACTCATCAAACAAAAATGAAATGTTAATGCCTTTATTGTTCCCTATTTATATTTAAAATTTGGATGTCTAATTTCCAAAGTGTTTATCATGTGTGTTGATCAAAATTCCTTCTAATGATTAAATACCCTTCTTATTTAAAAAGTAAGCAAATATTTTTGCTGTGGCTTCTGAGAATCTTGCTACAGGTGTGTCATGAATCCTTTGGCAAGCTTTAGTTCTCTGCCATGCTAAAGCATATTTAACTACAAAATCTCTCTTTCTAAAATACCAGTCAAGATTTCCTAGATGGCTCTACCCAGGAGCACCCTTTGGAAACTGGTTCTAAAAGGAAATTCAGACCAAAGTAAAACTGGTTGGTTTTTTAAAATCAGCTTCTAACTTGGGCTGTCTAAAAAAATGTTCATTTAGCAGAGATTTATAGTGACTTACTCTCCATAAATTCATTCATTTATTGTCCTTCCATTTGTATGGTCAACATCAGATGACAATATAAAAAGGGTCAAAGATATTTTAGAGATTGATAATTTTCAGATAATAATAGCTAATATACATTGAACAGTTACCATGCTCCAGGTATTAAGTTTATTACAAAAGATAGGCACTATTATTACTGCCATTTTATGAGTGAAGAACCCCAGGTAAAAAGAGGTTAAGCTACTCAGCCAAGTTCACATAGTTGGTCAGGAGCAGAGCTGGGGTTCTAACTCAGACGGTCTGAGGCAGAATCCACATCCCTAACTTCCTCTGCATCATGGAGATAAATAATTGTGAACAATTACTTAAATGGGATCAGTAACTATGCCAAGGTCTTAGGAAATTAATGAAATTTAGTAAGGTTTTACAATAAGTCTCCAGTTCAACCCTGTTAGTATTAGCAAATATGTCATATCAGGATAAAATAGCAATAATGAAGTGTAAAAAAAGCGATAAAAACATCAAGTTTTTGTTGTTCCTAGCAACTACTAGTATGTATAACCACCACCACAGTCAAGATATAGAATACATCCATAATGCCAAGGTTTCTTCATGACCTTTTACAGTCAATACCCACCTCTGTTAGTCAAACATTGCTTTGATTTCTAGTACTACCAGATTAGTTTTCCCTGGTATTGAATTTCATATAAAAGACATCATATAGTATGCATTATCTTGTGTCTGCCTTCTTTTACCTAACATGACATTTTTGAGTTTCTTCTGTTCCTCATATATTTCCTTCCCTTCTCTTTCCTTTGCTTTTCTTTTAGTTGATGAGTAGAATTCCATTACATGAACATACTACCCTTTGTTGTTCTAGCTCTTGAGTGTGGGCATGCAAGCTTGGCCAATCAGATGTTCCCTCTCAGGACATAAAATTCAGCTGAGCTACCACAAAGATGCTGTCAAAAGAGAGATTATTCACAGCAGCAGCAATGAGAGAGTTCAGAGGCAGCAAGAATCCAGTAATAGTGATTAAAGTGAAATTCTAAGTACACAATTTCAATTGTGTGATCTTACCTACAATTCTTGGTACCCAGGTTTCCTTTGTTCTGGTCCATTTTCCTAAACAACTCCAGCCTTCCCTTGAATTCTCAGAGCTTTTTTATATATTTCCAATTAAGTTTCTGCTTAATGTATCAGAATTCCTTGCTATTTCTTGCCACCAAGAACCTTTATTGGTCAATTCATTTCCTTCACTATTTTAAGATTACATGCCCAACACCTTAATTTTACACATAGTCTGAAGTAACAAAAGTTTAAAAGCTCTGATCATAGTAATTGAAGTAGTTACTGACAAGGTAGTTAAATTTCCTTGTCACTGCATCAATGATTGCTTTTAATTCAGAAAGGTATCAAAGTTCAGGAATATGAATTTTATTATGTATTTATTTATTTATTCATTCATCAAAAAATAAGTAAAAATTAGTGATACACAAAAGGATTCACTGCATGTTTTGGGGTAAACACTAATATACATATAATCACATTATGCAAAAAACATTTGTGCACATTTTGTACATATGTTGAAATGCTGTTTTCCAAAATAAAAACAATATTTGTATAGGATACAGATAATTTTAAAAATCAATTATTATATTTTTTGTTTTCCACAATAAACAAACATTTCTTCAAAATTAGAAAAAAAAGGTTTTATAAACCTAAGTGGGTGCCATGATCCCTTGATAATTTAAATAAGTAAGCCATGTTGTATCATTGTATGTAATATATTTTAGCTAGAGAGAAGTGGGGGAGAGAGAGAGAGAGAAACAAAAAAAATGAGACAAAGTGATTTTTTAAAATACAGACAAAGCATACCATAGAAGCATTCTTAGAAGGAAATGATCCTTCTTTCTGGGGTAGAAAAGAAGCGTCAGAGAGAAGGAAATATTTTCATTCTTCCTGGAAGAAGGTAAAGTGAAATTATGTGTTTTCAGGGAATGGTGTGTTGCTAGAGTGTTAGATATGTTGGAAGAAGTGGAAAAAATAGTAGACTGGCAAAGAAAATTAACAAGGTATTGCCTTAGAAAGATCACTCTCTAATTTTCTTTCCCAATCTTCCAAAAAGAAATCTGTTTGTTTCTAAGTTGCATTAAAATCTCTTAAATGAGATGAGTCTTTTTTTTAACAAAGCAAGAGCAGCTTTTGACACATAACAGTTTCTAGAGAGAATTTTCTTGAATTCCAATGATTTTATTTTGACAGTTAACTTCTATTAATGACAATTGGATTGAGTACATGTTTCTTTGAAAATAAATTTACTGAAATTCAAAAAATTACTGATGTAAGTTATTGCTGTAAGAACATGGTTAAATAACAGCATGGGCAGTACGGAGATTTGGTAAAATAGCAAAGGCATTGTGATATCAGCTGTGATTTGGGAATTTAAAATGAATTTAAAATGAAGTAACTGAACAACTTGCGGTTTTGAATTAGAAAACTACATCCCCAGATTTATTTAGGCAGTTCAATTTCTTTAAATTAAGTCATATATTTTAAATAAGTGTTCAATTTTCCTCCTTCATAATCATAATTATGATTGAAGATGTGTGGTGTAGTAGAAAGAGGAGTCATGGACTCAAGGTCTCTATTCTCTCTGAATATTTCTGAATATTTATCAAGCTTAGTTCTGCCCTTCACTATGAAACTTTCAATAAGTCCCTCAACATCTTATAATTTCTTCTTCCCTTCAGACTTTCACTTTTCTTTAAAAGGATCCCTTTAAAAGCTTAGTGATAAATGAAGTCACTTGGATCTGTGTCATTTAATTTTCAGGCCATGTTCCAAAATTTACAAGATTCTGTGATGGTGAGGATGGAGGGGTTAGCAGCAAGGATAAACAACTTTTCTTTTCCACCTCCTCCACACCCTTTCAACCTGAACAGTTCCACTATTTATGCATTTTAAAGATTTTATTAGATGAAAGTGTCCTGGAATTAAATTTGAAGGTTTGGGATTAGACATTTCCAAAACTTAGCCAACTTAAAAAAGGGTGGTGGGGGGGAGTATATTCTATTGATTCCATGTCTCTGTTCATACTATTTTCAACTATTAAATCCAATAAAATATGTCTGTTCTGTTGATGTAATTAGGGTAATGTATTATAAAATTTGAATGATTGCAACACAAATACTCACCCTTAAAATGCATAGGTTACTTCTTTAGAAAAAAAGATGCTACAGGTCACCATAAACTGTTTTGTGGATATCACAATTTGTTCCTTGGAAATGATTTCAGAGCTGTCTAGTTAAATAAACTCTTCATTAATATCAGAGACAAAGGGTGTATAGTTTATACCAAAAGGTTTTTTTGTTTTTTTCTCAGATTTTTTATGTAGGACAAAATAATCTCATTCAAAATCTCACCATCAGTAATATGAAGCAATTGAAACAGATTCAGATTCATTTTACAGAGGTTTTTAAAAAATAATAAAATGTACTCTGGCATATCTGCAGAACAAATCTATTTAAACTCAATAGGGCACTTATCTCTTTTTTTTCCCAAGGCAATATCCTTGGATACTGAGTAGAGTAGTGTATAGCAATTACCGTCATATTAAAATGACAAAATTTAGCTTCTAAAAGGGTTAGAGGACTTGGATAAGAAAGAAAAAAAGATTTAAAAACACACAGACACACAATGCAAAGCCATTAACCATTCATTTCTGAACACAGGAGAATTTAAAGATGCACTAAAGAATCTGGGTGTAGGTTTTACCGTCATTTATGACAGGTGTCTAAGGAAATAGCAAGATTTTGATTTTGATTTAAACTTTGCATGGATAATAAGACTTTTGGATAAAAAATATATTTATGAAATGTAACTATTTAGTAAAATAAATGTTTTCTAATATACTTTATTATTAAAGTTTTTAAATTATCAAAAAAATGAGAAGATGGTACAAATACCCCCTCACTGAATTTCCCTATCATTAACGTCTTACATTAGTATGTACGTTTGTTATAATTAATGAACCAATATTGATACACTACTACTACCTACTTTATTCAGATTACCTGAGTGTTTATGTAAAGTATTTTTCTGTTCCAAGGTACCGCACTACATTTACTTGTTATGTCCCCTTAGGTTTTTCCTGGTTGTGGCTATTCCTCAGACCTGCCTGTTTTTGAATGTGACTTTGTAGAATTTTGCAAGATTCCCTCTACTGGAATTTTTTTGATGTTTTTCTCATGGTCAGACTGGATTTACGATTTATTGGAAAGAAGACCACAACTGTAAAGTATCATTTTTGTCACATAATATTGAGTACATACCATCAACACGATTTATCATTGTTGATACTGACCTTGATCACCTGGTTGTGATAGTGTTTGTCAGAGTTCTCCACTGCAAGGTGGCTCTTTTTCTTCCCATATTTTCATACTGTATTCTTTGGAAGGAATTCACCACGCACAGCTCACACTTAAAGAGTGGGGATGCATGAATCTCCTCCATGCGGGTGACGTATCTACATAAATTATATGAAATTTTTCTACCAGAGAGATTTGTCTTTTCCAGTTATTTATTTATAAGATTATTTATTCATATCAGTATGAACTCATACATACTTGTCTTATACTTTGAGTTATAATCCAATACTATTTTATCTTATTGCTTAAACTGTTCCAGTTTTGGCCACTGGGACCTCCAATTAACCCTTATTTCCCTTTGATGTAATCCCATAAATGTAGGTATTCTTTTCTTATTATTTCCTTACTTTCTGACAATGGGAGATGCTCAAGGTTCATCTTGTATAGTTCCTGCCCCAGTTCTAGAATCAGACATTTCTCCAAGAAGCTCTAGCTCCTCTTTTTGAAAAATAATAATAAAATCCATGATATGTGCATTGATATCCACATTGCTACTGGATTTTGATAGTGTTTCCAGGCTCTCTTAATTGATACAGCAAGGAAATATATGTGTATATACTAATCTGTATATATACACATATCTATAAGTATTTTATATGTAAATATATACATCTATATTAAGCTAACTGTGAGTTCATAGCATCTCCAACTATAACCCATGACCCCACCAATCATTTTAGCCCCCTCTCCTTACTTATCTGCAAACTCTCAATCAAACTGTGAGAAACCTGGCTCCCACAATCTGCCATCCACTTACTTAGCTGTTCATTTCCAGTATACATGTACAGTAGTGACAGAATTGTTAACTTCTGTACCCTGGAAACAACCTTCTCAACCACAG
Organism: Lagenorhynchus albirostris; assembly: GCF_949774975.1. Classification (NCBI taxonomy): domain Eukaryota; kingdom Metazoa; phylum Chordata; class Mammalia; order Artiodactyla; family Delphinidae; genus Lagenorhynchus; species Lagenorhynchus albirostris. The sequence continues at coordinate 102,223,973 of NC_083099.1, forward strand.
TACAGTGCTTATCTGCAAATTCTTTGCCTTCAGTCTTACAGATTCCACTCGGTTCCAAAGTTTCTCTAGGGCTGCATCCTTTCCCCTATCCATTTCGGTTAGATTGTTTAATGCATTTGTAATACAGCTAGATTGTTCTGTCACATTCTGAATTTCATTCTGTAATCTTCTATCTCCTAAAGGATTTTTAAAACTTTGCATACAAGAGCAGCCCTGGATTCTGTAAAGAAGTGAAGTCATTTTAAAATATATTCAAAATATTCAGAGAGACTTATTACTGGTCCTTTTTAATAAATATTATTAGTTTACTGTGGGAAAGGTAACAATCTCCTTAATAAACTGAGTTATTAAAGTTCTATTAATACATACATATTGTTAGATTAAATGTAATGATGTCCAAATATAGAATTTATATAGTATTAATGATATAGAATTCTGAAAATGTTAGTCTGCTACATGGTTAGCATGTAAAGCATTAAATAGAGTGTAACAGTAATTATTTATATTTAAAAATACTTGTTCACTTCTCCAAAGACATATAATAACACACTGGGGAATATTTCTATTAAAATACAAATTGAAATAATAGTAAGTATAATCACTTTATTTTATACTGTCACGTAATAAACCTAAATTGGGAGTCAGTGACATATAAAAAGTAACCACGGTTTTTCAATCCTTTCTATTTCTTTGTGTTCTGAGGGAAACTAAAGTGTGTTTAAGACTGACATGTTTCATGATCTTTTAATCTCGTGCTGTAGGGATGGGTTTCCTATGGTGATGGTTGCTAAATTGAGAGGCATGGTTTACTTTTAGGACCCCACTGATCTTTCCACATCTGTTTTATGTGTCATAATGACTAAAGCAATACTTTGTTTGCAAAATGGTGAATTAAGAGCCATGGCAAAATTTACAGTAATAAAATGTTGACCTGAAATAAAAAGCTCTTAGAATTCCTATCAATACTTAGAACAATTCCCGGACTATACTAGGAGTTCAATAAATACTATTGAAAGAAAAAAAAATGCAATTAAATATATAACAAATTACTTAATTAACTGAATACTTACATTAGATAAGATTATGAATGTAAATATACTGAGATCTAAAATTAGTGAAGAGACAGACATTGTTTACAATTACTTTCTAAACCAAATGAGTAAAGGGTAAAAAAGTATAATTCAAGTTTTTGACTCTATGCCTGTCAAGGTAATATCTCTTCTGAATGATTCAGAGAAAGATAAAAAGAGCAACTCTTAAGAGGTCTTGTGACCTGTGGACCTTGTCTTCCCTTGGGAGGATAGCCATATATTTGACTGATCATCGGTTTAACAGTTAATTCCAGGAGGCTTCTTTCCCGAAAAAGTGGTACCATTACCTCTAGGCCTCTCAATGCTCATTCTCATTGCATCAGGAGAAGTAAAATAACTAGTTGGTAAGTTTGGAAGAAGATATTGGTCATGGAACCCTTCCTCTGTCTTGCTAGAATAATATGCCCACAGTGATGAGACTGTTTCTTTCTTCTCTAGGGACAGGCTCTGTTCCTGGCAGTAGAGACCTACCTAGGCCCAGTTCTGACAATTCTAAGAAGGTAAATATGTTAAATTCCAAACTTTGTATTAGAAACTACAATTTTCCATAAACAGAAGCCCTGCAATCTTACCTGAATATAATAAATAATTACACCCCACCCCTTTTTTGAAATACTTTCCTCATGTGGCTTTCAAGGAACCAGTTTTTCTTCCTATTTTTCTCTTCCTCTATCATGAAATTTTTATGGGTACTGTAAAAAATATATAAAAAATGCATAAAACACATATATGCAGTTTAATAGTTAAAAATGTCTAACCTATAAAATATTGGTTCAAGTTACTGATTTACTATATATATATGTGTATATATATATTTTGTGTCGATATAGATAGATAGAGATATATGAACTTCCTGTTTTGTCTCAATGTTATATTAGCAAGATTGATCTATGTTTAGTCATTTTTTTATGTAGCGGTATCTTGTGCATTTTCATCTCAGAATATTTTTTAAAATTGTACTTTCAAGCTGCTGCTGATAAATAGAAACACAGGTTATTTAATCTTGCATATATATTTTGTATCCAGAAACCTTGTTATCAACTCTTATTAACTCCAATATTTTATTTGGAGATTCTCATGGCTTTTCTTTGTATACAATAATATAATTTAAGAAAATTGACAGTTACATTTCTTTCTTCCTTATCCATATATTGTTTATTTCTTTGTCTTACCTTATTGTACTGGCTAGAACTTCCAGTAACAGATAATATGGAGGCATTTTCTCTCAAAGGGAAAGCTTTCAATATTTCACAACTAGGTGTGGTGATTATTTTAAACTTTTATAGATGTACTTTATCAAAATTCCTTTCCAATACATAGTTTGCTAGGAGTTTTTATAATGAATAAATGTGAAATTTTTTGTATTCTATATTTGTATCTCTCTGGTCACATACTTTTTCTTTATTAAATATTAATCTTGTGAGTACATAAATTGACTAAACCAATTTCACTTTTCTAGGATAAAACCATTAATTATTTCTTCACATGTTGATTATCAAATTAACAACTATTTTGTTTGCAATCTTTACATCTACGTTCATTAGAATAACAGGTTGTGATTTTGCTTTCTGTGCTCTTCTAAGTCATTGCTATTAGAATATTATTAGAATAATATTGTTATTAGAATATTATTAGAATAATATTGCTATTAGAATATTGTTATTAGAATATTATTGGCTCAAAAAATTGCTATTAGAATATTATTGGCTCAACAAATAGGATGGAAAGTGTACCTTCTTTTGCCATTCTCCAAAAAAGTGTATGGTAAGAGTTGAATTCTTTTCTTAAATATTTGGTAAGACTGAAACTGAACATCGATTACTTTCTGTGGAAAAAAAAAATAATTAATTTAAATTAATTATGATTTGATATTTCTGGTCTTCTATTTCTCCTTACATCATTTTTAGTAAGTTATATATTTTCATATCCATACATTTCAAAAGTATTTTACATAATTTTTGGCAAAAATGTGTTCAAAATATTCTTTCATTAACTTTGTTTGATATCTATATCATCCGAGAATCCTTTTCCTTATTACTAGTAATTTTTACAAATACTTATTTTTATGGATCAGTTTATGAATTTGGTTCTTTTTTTAAAATTAAAACCATAAAATTTCACTTAATAACAGCATAATCGCATCTCTTGAGCAACCAATATTTTAGAGAGCCAGTTGAACATATTAAATTTTAACAAAACATGATCATATAATATATAATAAAAACTTGCAGACAAAAGTGTTATTACCTAAACATAAATATGTGAAAATAGATATTTATTTGAAATAGATTTTTCTGTATTATTAAATTTTTATTACATAAATGTTATTATAATTTAAGCAATAAGTAGGACTAAACAGTGGCAATTAGGATACAGTAAATAAATAATATGTGTGAGCAAAATATAACAATATTTTATAATGGTTCTGTCCTCTAAAAGAGAAATTCATTTAACTTCTTCTTTAAACCCTTTATTGAATATTAAATTTATAACCTATGTTATTGTGTATTCTTAAGGTACATAAATGTAAAACTTTTTAAAAGGAGAATGTAAATACAATAGGAATAATCAAATAACTATTGACTGTATTTAATAAAAAATATAAATATGATAAGTTTTTGTCCCATAATACAGTAAAATATTTTTTTTAATAAATTTATTTATTTATTTATTTTTGGCTGAGTTGGGTCCTTGTTGCTGTGTGCACAGGCTTTCTCTAGTTGCAGGGAGCCGGGGCTACTCTTTGTTGCAGTGTGCGGGCTTCTTATTGCTGTGGCTTCTTGTTGCAGGGCATGGGCTCTAGGCACTCGGGCTTCAGTAGTTGTGGCATGCGGGCTGAGTTGCTCAACGGCATGTGGGATCTTCGTGGATCAGGGCTCGAACCTGTGTCCCCTGCATTGGCAGGCAGACTCTTAACCACTGCTCCACCAGGGAAGTCCCAGTTAAATATTTTTACTTTTTATTTTATTTTCCCAAAATACCTCTCTGAACTGCCTGCAACTTTTAGAACCACCTTCTTCTTATCCCCCTCCCCCCTCCCTCCTCCTCCTCCTTCTCCTCTTCGTCCTTCTTCTTTTTCTCCTCTTCCTCCTCCTCCTCCTCCTCCTTCTCCTTCTCCTTCTTCTTTGTCTTCTTCTTCTTCTTCTTCTCCTTCTCCTTCTCCTCCTCCTCCTCGCTCTCCTCCTCTTCCTCTTCTTCTATTTTGATATATTGGTAAACCTGAATAAAGTCAAAGGTAGAACTGTGCCTGACCTGTAGTTCTGTTGTTATAAAGCCCACATTACACTGATTCCTAATGTCACTGTATTATGATGACACTAGCTATATATCTACTTGATTAAAGTGTTTGAAAGTGGAATACCAAGGTTTTTACTTACCAGCAACTGTAGGTTTTTAGATCTGCAGGAATTAGTTTCCAGATCTCCAAAAATGCCATCCACTTATATCTACAGACTTGTTTTGTAGATCAGCTTTTTGTCAATTAGGTTCTTTCCACCTTAAATTCATCAAATAGACTATATCTAAAATGTTCATCATTTTAAATATTCAGATGCATATTGCATGTCATGTTAAGTTAAACATCTCAGAGAAAATGGTTTCAAAGCACTGAGATAATTTGAACTTGTGAAATCAAAGTTGGATTCCAAATAAGTAACAGTTTTAGTTTAAAAAGTGAGAAAGCCCTTTCATTTTGTTGTTCATTTGAATTGAATTATGAAGCAGAAATATTTCAAGAAATTAGTTGTTTTATTCACTGTATGAGATTTTGCCAAAACATACTCATAACATAGAACAACTCAGGAACAGTTAAGGATATTTTCTAGGCTCATTGTGGCCTTGTCAAAGATCATTAAACCATTCTTAGATCACAGGTCTTAGGAAACCAGGCAGTGGATTGTATTTGGCCCAACCCTCATTCTAGACGGTGAATGTAAATAGAGAAGATGTGCTATCCAAAAGCTTAGTCCAGTGGGATTAAAAGAATGAGAGGTTTTGAATAGAAGAAGGATACACTGTAGGAGACTGAAAAATGTTATGAAACATGGAGAAAAATTAGAAACAAGACTACATCTAGCTTGTGTAGGGACTGGGACAAAATACAAATATAACCACATAATATAATTCTAAACACTAAGAAAATTAAAATTAAGGTAACAGTTAAATAAAATGTGATATATCTACTTACCTTGAAAATCATGCTTCCATATTGACAGAATAGGAAAATACGATTTTTCTGTAAGTAAGCAAGATATAAAGACAGAATTTAATTATAATAATATGTATAGTTTGTTCTTGTGGTCTGGTAATGTTATTGATTAAGTAATTAAATAAATAAATACATTTAAGTTATTACATATTACATAAAATATAGTTGTCTTTATTTTAACAAAATTAATAATTATGTAGTTATAAGTTTTCACCTTTGGTTTCATTTGATAAAAATGAAGATTTAAAAATAAAGTTTATTTATATTTGCATGTACCCATTTACAATCAATTTTAATGAAAAATAAATATAATCCAAATGAATCAACTCAAAAATCAATTTTAGTATATATTGAATTATTTTCTTGTTTATATATTTAAAATGATAAAAAAATTAAAGAATACAGTTTAATTGAGATATATCACAATTTTAAAATGAAAATTAAGTAAAACTGACATTTTAACTTTTTGAAAATTTAATTGTTTTTGAATGATTTTATACAAGTAAAACTTTTACAACTTTACCATTCATAATCCATTTGGTTGGATTATGTAAAATATTATTACATTGTAATAATATGTAAACAATTACTACATTTCAGGTAAGTAACACTCAACTTATATACAGACAACTTTACGAGTAACATGAAGTAATACTGGAATATATTCTGCAGTTGCCAGGTACAATTTTGGTGTATCGTATTAATGCATATTACTTTCAGAATCACTAATTGAAATAAAAGAAATCATTAACTGAAATAAAAGAAGCACGTTAAAAGGATCATACACCACGATCAAGTGGGGTTTATCCCAGGAATGCAAGGATTCTTCAATATATGCAAATCAATCAATGTGATACACCATATTAACAAATGGAAAGATAAAAACCATATGATAATTTCAATAGATGCAGAAAAAGTTTTTGACAAAATTCAAAACCCATATATGAAAAAAACTCTCCAGAAAGTAGGCATAAAGGGAACCTACCTCAACATAATAAAGGCCATATATGACAAATCCACAGCCAACATCATTCTCAATGGTAAAAAACTGACACCATTTCCACTAAGATCAGGAACAAGACAAGGTTGCACACTCTCAACACTATTATTCAATATAGCTTTGGAAGTTGTAGCCACAACAATCAGAAAAGATAAAGAAATAAAAGGAATCCAAATCTGAAAAGAAGAAGTAAAACTGTCACTGTTTGCAGATGACATGACATTATGCATAGAGAATCCTAAAGATGCTACCAGAAAACTACTAGGGCTAATCAATGAATTTGGTAGAGTAGCAGGATACAAAATTAATGTACAGAAATCTCTTGTATTCCTATACACTAAGGATGAAAAATCTGAAAGAGAAATTAAGGAAACACTCCCATTTACCATTGCAAGAAAAAGAATAAAATACCTAGGAATAAACCTACCTGAGACAAAAGACCTGTATGAAGAAAACTATAAGACACTGAAGAAAGAAATTAAAGATGATACAAACAGATGAAGAGATATACCACATCCTTGGATTGGAAGAATCAACGTTGTGAAAATGATTATACTGCCCAAAGCAATCTACAGATTCAATGCAATCCCTATCAAACTACCAATGGCAATTTTCACAGAACTAGAATCAAAAAATTTCACAATTTGTTTGGAAACACAAAAGACCCCGAATAGCCAAAGCAATCTTGAGAAAGAAAAGCAGAGCTGGAGGAATTAGGCTCCCTGACTTCAGACTATACTACAAAGCTACAGTAATCAAAACAGTATAGAACTGGTACAAAAATAGAAATATAGATCGATGGAACAGGATAGAAAGCCCAGAGATAAACCCATGCACATATGGTCACCTTATCTTTAATAAAGGAGGCAAGAATATACAATGGAGAAAAGACAGCCTGTTGAACAAGTGGTGCTGGGAAAACTGGACAGCTACATGTAAAAGAATGAAATTAGAATACTCCCTAACACTGTATAAAAAAATAAAATCAAAATGGATCAAAGACCTAAATGTAAGGGCAGACACTATAAAACTCTTAGAGGAAAACATAGGGAGAACACTCTATGACATAAATAACAGCAAGATCCTTTTTGACCCACCTCCTAGAGAAATGGAAATAAAAACAAAGTAAACAAATGGGACCTAATGAAACTTAAAATCTTTTGCACAGCAAAGGAATCCATAAACAAGACAAAAAAGACAACTGTCAGAATGGGAGAAAATATTTGTAAATGAAGCAACTGACAAAGGATTAAACTCCAAAATATACAAGCAGCTCTTGCAGCTCAATATCAAAAAAAAAAAAATAACCCAATCCAAAAATGGGCAGAAGACCAAAATAGACATTTTTCCAAAGAAGATATACGGATTACCAACAAACATACAAAAGATGCTCAGCATCAGTAATCGTTAGAGAAATGCAAATCAAAACTACAATGAGGTATCATCTCACACCTGTCAGAATGGCCAGCATTAAAAAATCTACAAACAATAAATGCTGGAGAGGGTGTGGAGAATAGGGAACCCTCTTGCACTGTTGGTGGGAATGTAAATTGACACAGCCACTATGGAGAACAGTATGGAGGTTCCTTAAAAAACTAAAAATAGAACTACCATATGACCCAGCAATCCCACTGCTGGGCATATACCCTAAGAAAACCATAATTCAAAAAGTTTCATGTACCACAATATTCATTGTAGCACTATTTACAATAGCCAGGACATTTAAACAACCTAAGTGTCCATCGACAGATGAATGGATCAAGAAGATGTGGCACATAAATACAATGGAATATTACTCAGCCATAAAAAGAAATGAAATTGAACTATGTGTAGTGAGGTAGATGGACCTAGAGTCTGTCATACAGAGTGAAGTAAGTCAGAAAGAGAAAAACAAATACCATATACTAACACATATATACGGAATCTAAAAAAAAAAGTAAAAGGTTCTGATGAACCTAGTTGCAGGAAATGAATAAAGACACAGAGGTAGAGAATGGAACTGAGGACACGGGGAGGGTAAGCTGGGACGAAGTGAGAGAGTAGTATTGACATATATACACTACCAAATGTAAAATAGCTAGCTAGTGGGAAGCAGCTGCATATCACAGGGAGATCAGTTAGGTGCTTTGTGACCACCTAGAAGGGTGGGAGGGAGATGCAAGAGGGAGGGAATATGGAGATATACGTATACATATACGTATACATATACGTATACGTATATACATATACGTATACGTATATAACAAAGCTGATTCACTTTGTTATACAGCAGAAACTGACACAACATTTTAAAGCAATTATACTCTATTGATAAAGATGTTAAAAGAAGCATTGTACACAAAATGCTTAGTATCTGAACCAAATGCCCAATATATATTAACTAATATTAATTTTAGTAATTGTAGTAATAGTAGTAGTAGTTGATGACACAACTGCAAGATGGTGAGTAAAATGTTTTTCTTATTTAAAGAGATAAAAATGATATATATTTAATCAAAAAAACACTTAAGATAAGTATTTAAATGACTTACAGGGAAGAAAGTGTATCTCCAACCATTTATCTGAAGTATTTTATTTGTATATGGACATCCATAAAACCATATAGCTCAAAATTAGTTAAAAATGATGTGACAGATAATAAAATTATAAAACTCCTAATAAAAGATGCTTAGAAGTTATGACAAAAATCACATTATATACTCTGTGATCAAAAGTTAATATGTATATTTTACTTTTAGATGTTAGTTTTCTTCCATGCTGACCAAATGGTATACATAAACAAGTCTAAAGCTATAGAATCAGTTTCCTAATGTCCAAGTTGTATTACAACAGGCATTTTAGATCCTTATGATGAAAAGTTCTCATGATGGTATTCTTCTATAAGTTCAAGTTTCCTGTTTACAAGGAATGCAATTTAATTCATAATCAAGTATTTATTGAGAACCCACTTTTTTCTTAGAGTTCAACATGAATATTTTTTAGAATCAAGTTGATATTTCCTTTTTATTTTTCTTCTTCAGCTTAAAATAAGAAATAACCATCAATATCCAAGAGACTAGACAATAAATGCTCTTCAACACACACACATATACACACATATCCTTGTAGTACAAGACTACATTGTACCTTTCTTAATGCTAAAATAACTTTTTATATTATTATTTTCTATATTATTATTATATCTTATTTAAATATGAAATACTTTCTGCAAATAACTTTTCTGGCATTGAAATACTAATTCTTCTATATCAAATATTTTACATGGAATGTCACTTCATAGATTTGGAGATATTTCAAAGTTGATATTTCAATAAACATCAAAATACTTTCATAGCATCTTTCAAAGATTCTGCAAATACAAAAATAAATGGATTTTAGTTGGCTCCATAAAATTTGTTTTTCAGAACTTTTCATTTGGACCTTGTTTATGTACTTACATGATTGCACATGTGTGTGTTTGTGTGTGTTTTAAATTTATGACATGGGGAGGACAAAGCTTAAAAACACTTGTAGGCTGGAAAATAATGAATATATTGCTATTTTGAAATGTATGACTTGGATCCACAAAAGTCTGAGGTTAGCATCTCAACCTATTTGACGGTATCTAGTAATACTTTTTTGACAAATCTCTTTTTAATTTTCATTTTCTCAGATAATATAAAATATTTGACAATATAAATACATTTGACAATAAAAACAGTATATTTTTATAAGAATTATTTTAAGACTTCCGGGAAGATGGCGGAAGAGTAAGACGCGGAGATCACCTTCCTCTCCACAGATACACCAGAAGTACATCTACTTGTGGAACAACTCCTACGGAGCACCTACTGAACGCTGGCAGAAGACCTCAGACCTCCCAAAAGGCAAGGAACCCCCCACGTACCTGGTTAGGGCAAAAGAAAAAACTAAACAGAGACAAAAGGATAGGGACGGGTCCTGCACCAGCGGGAGAGAGCTGTGAAGGAGGAAAAGTGTCCACACACTAGGAAGCCCCTTCGCGGGTGGAGACTTCGGGAGGCGGAGTGGGGGAGCTTGGGAGCCGCGGAGGAGAACACAGCAACAGGGGTGCGGAGGGCAAAGCGGACAGATTCCAGCGCAGAGGATCGGGCCGACCGGCACTCACCAGCCGAGAGGCTTGTCTGCTCGCCCGCCGGGGCGGGCGGGACTGGGAGCTGAGGCTCCGGCTTTTGTCGGAGCGCCGGGAGAGGACTGAGGTGGCGGCGTGAACACAGCCTGCAGGGCGTTGGTGCGCCGTGACTGGCCGGGAGAGAGTCCGGGGAGGGGTCTGGACCTGCCGAAGAGGCAAGAGACTTTTACGTCCCTCTTTGTTTCCTGGTGCACGAGGAGAGGGGATTAAGAGCGCTGCTTGAGAGGGCTCCAGGGACGGGCGCGAGCCGCGGCTAAGATTGCGGAGCCCAGAGACGGACATGGGACGCTGAGGCCGCTGCTGCCGCCGCCAGGAGGCCTGTGTGCAAGCACAGGTCACTAGCCACACGCCCTTCCGGGGAGCCTGTGCAGCCCGCCACTGCCAGGGTCCCGGGATCCAGGGACGGCTCCCCCGGGAGAGCGCACGGCGCCCTCAGGCTGCAGCATCACGCCAGCCTCTGCCGCTGCAGGCCCGCCCCGCACTCCGTGACCCTCCCTACCCCCTGGCCTGGGTGGGCCAGAGCCTCCGAATCAGCGGCTCCTTTAACCCCGTCCTGTCTGAGCAAAGAACAGACGCCCTCCGGCGACCTACACGCACAGGCGGGGCCAAATCCAAAGCTGAGCCCCTGGGAACTGTCAGAACAAAGAAGAGAAAGGGAAATCTCTCCCAGCAGCCTCAGAAGGAGCGGATTAAAGCTCCACAATCAACTTGATATACCCTGCATCTGTGGAATACCTGAATAGACAACGAATCATCCCAAATTAAGGAGCCCTGTGGATGAAAGGCTCTTGGTGCTGCAGCCAGGAGTCAGTGCTGTGCCTCTGAGGTGGGAGAGCCAACTTCAGGACACTGGTCCACAAGAGGCCTCCCAGCTGCACATAATATCAAACAGCAAAAATCTCGGAGAGATCTCCATCTCAACGCCAGCACCCAGCTTCACTCAACGACCAGCAAGCTACAGTGCTGGACATCCTATGCCAAACAACTAGCAAGACAGGAACACAACCCCACCCATTAGCAGAGAGGCTGCCCAAAATCATAGTAAGTCTACAGACACCCCAAAACACACCACCAGACGTGGACCTGCCCACCAGAAAGACAAGATCCAGCCTCATACACCAGAACACAGGCACTAGTACCCTCCACCAGGAAGCCTACACAACCCACTGAACCAACCTTAGCCACTGGGGACAGACACAAAAAACAACAGGAACTACGAACCTTCAGCCTGCAAAAAAGGAGACCCCAAACACAGTAAGATAAGCAAAATGAAAAGACAGAAAAACACACAGCAGATGAAGGAGCAAGATAAAAACCCACCAGACCTAACAAATGAAGAGGAAATAGGCAGTCTACCTGAAAAAGAATTCAGAATAATGATAGTAAGGTTGATCCGAAATCTTGGAGATAGAATGGACAATAGAATGGACAAATTACAAGAATCAGTTAACAAGGACCTAGAAGAACTAAAGATGAAACAAGCAACGATGAACAACACAATAAATGAAATTAAAAGTACTCTAGATGGGATCAATAGCAGAATAACTGAGGCAGAAGAACGGATAAGTGACCTGGAAGATAAAATAGTGGAAATAACTACTGCAGAGCAGAAAAAAGAAAAAAGAATGAAAAGAACTGAGGACAGTCTCAGAGACCTCTGGGAAAACATTAAACGCACCAACATTCGAATTATAGGGGTTCCAGAAGAAGAGGAGAAAAAGAAAGGGACTGAGAAAATATTTGAAGAGATTATAGTTGAAAACTTCCTTAATATGGGAAAAGAAATAGTTAATCAAGTCCAGGAAGCACAGAGAGTCCCATACAGGATAAATCCAAGGAGAAATACGCCAAGACACATATTAATCAAACTGTCAAAAATTAAATACAAAGAAAACATATTAAAAGCAGCAAGGGAAAAACAACAAATAACACACAAGGGAATCCCCATAAGGTTAACAGCTGATCTTTCAGCAGAAACTCTGCAAGCCAGAACGGAGTGGCAGGACATATTGAAAGTGTTGAAGGAGAAAAACCTGCAACCAAGATTACTTTACCCAGCAAGGATCTCATTCAGATTTGATGGAGAAATTAAAACCTTTACAGACAAGCAAAAGCTGAGAGAGTTCAGCACCACCAAACCAGCTCTACAACAACTGCTAAAGGAACTTCTCTAGGCAAGAAACACAAAAGAAGGAAAGGACCTACAATAATGAACCCAAAACAATTAAGAAAATGGGAATAGGAACACACATATCGATAATTACCTTAAATGTAAATGGACTAAATGCTCCCACCAAAAGACACAGATTGGCTGAATGGATACAAAAACAAGACCCATATATTTGCTGTCTACAAGAGACCCACTTCAGACCTAGAGACACATACAGACTGAAAGTAAGGGGATGGAAAAAGGTATTTCATGCAAATGGAAACCAAAAGAAAGCTGGAGTAGCAATTCTCATATCAGACAAAATAGACTTTAAAACAAAGACTATTAGAAGAGACAAAGAAGGACACTACATAATGATCAAGGGATCGATCCAAGAGGAAGATATAACAATTGTAAATATTTATGCACCCAACTTAGGTGCACCTCAATACATAAGGCAAATACTGACAACCATAAAAGGGGAAATCGACAGTAACACATTCATAGTAGGGGACTTTAACACCCCACTTTCACCAATGGACAGATCATCCAAAATGAAAATAAATAAGGAAACACAAGCTTTAAATGATACATTAAACGAGATGGAGTTAATTGATATTTATAGGACATTCCATCCAAAAACAACAGAATACACATTTTTCTCAAGTGCTCATGGAACATTCTCCAGGATAGATCATATCTTAGGTCACAAATCAAGCCTTGGTAAATTTAAGAAAATTGAAATTGTATCAAGTATCTTTTCTGACCACAACGCCATGAGACTAGATATCAATTACAGGAAAAGATCTGTAAAAAATACAAACACATGGAGGCTAAACAATACACTACTTAATAATGAAGTGACCACTGAAGAAATCAAAGAGGAAATCAAAAAATACCTAGAAACAAACGACAATGGAGACACAACGACCCAAAACCTGTGGGATGCAGCAAAAGCAGTTCTAAGGGGGAAGTTTATAGCAATACAAGCCCACCTTAAGAAGCAGGAAACATCTCGAATAAACAACCTAACCTTGCACCTCAAGCAATTAGAGAAAGAAGAACAAAAAAACCCCAAAGCTAGCAGAAGGAAAGAAATCATAAAAATCAGATCAGAAATAAATGAAAAAGAAATGAAGGAAACAATAGCAAAGATCAATAAAACTAAAAGCTGGTTCTTTGAGAAGATAAACAAAATAGATAAACCACTAGCCAGACTCATCAAGAAAAAAAGGGAGAAGACTCAAATCAATAGAATTAGAAATGAAAAAGGAGAGGTAACAACTGACACTGCAGAAATAAAAGAGATCATGAGAGATTACTACAAGCAACTCTATGCCAATAAAATGGACAATCTGGAAGAAATGGACAAATTCTTAGAAATGCACAACCTGCCAAGACTGAATCAGGAAGAAATAGAAAATATGAACAGACCAATCACAAGCACTGAAATTGAAACTGTGATGAAAAATCTTCCAACAAAGAAAAGCCCAGGACCAGATGGCTTCACAGGCGAATTCTATCAAACATTTAGAGAAGAGCTAACACCTATCCTTCTCAAACTCTTCCAAAATATAGCAGAGGGAGGACCACTCCCAAACTCCTTCTACGAGGCCACCATCACCCTGATACCAAAACCAGACAAGGCTGTCACAAAGAAAGAAAACTACAGGCCAATATCACTGATGAACATAGATGCAAAAATCCTCAACAAAATACTAGCAAACAGAATCCAAGAGCACATTAAAAGGATCATACACCATGATCAAGTGGGGTTTATTCCAGGAATGCAAGGATTCTTCAATATACGCAAATCTATCAATGTGATAAACCATATTAACAAACTGAAGGAGAAAAACCATATGATCATCTCAATAGATGCAGAGAAAGCTTTTGACAAAATTCAACACCCATTTATGATAAAAACCCTCCAGAAAGTAGGCATAGAGGGAACTTTCCTCAACATAATAAAGGCCATGTATGACAAGCCCACAGCAAACATCATCCTCAATGGTGAAAAACTGAAAGCATTTCCACTAAGATCAGGAACAAGACAAGGTTGCCCACTCTCACCACTCTTATTCAACATAGTTTTGGAAGTTTTAGCCACAGCAATCAGAGAAGAAAAGGAAATAAAAGGAATCCAAATCGGAAAAGAAGAAGTAAAGCTGTCACTGTTTGCAGATGACATGATCCTATACATAGAGAACCCTAAAGATGCTACCAGAAAACTACTAGAGCTAATCAATGAATTTGGTAAAGTGGCAGGATACAAAATTAATGCACAGAAATCTCTGGCATTCCTATATACTAATGATGAAAAATCTGAAAGTGAAATCAAGAAAACACTCCCATTTACCATTGCAACAAAAAGAATAAAATATCTAGGAATAAACCTACCTAAGGAGACAAAAGATCTGTATGCAGAAAATTATAAGACACTGATGAAAGAAATTAAAGACGATACAAATAGATGGAGAGATATACCATGTTCTTGGATTGGAAGAATCAACATTGTGAAAATGACTCTACTACCGAAAGCAATCTATAGATTCAATGCAATCCCTATCAAACTACCACTGGCATTTTTCACAGAACTAGAACAAAAAATTTTGCAATTTGTATGGAAACACAAAAGACCCCGA
The DNA here is from genome assembly GCF_949774975.1 of Lagenorhynchus albirostris. Lineage (NCBI taxonomy): Eukaryota > Metazoa > Chordata > Mammalia > Artiodactyla > Delphinidae > Lagenorhynchus > Lagenorhynchus albirostris. The sequence goes on from NC_083099.1 coordinate 102,239,215, forward strand.
ATAGCCAAAGCAATTTTGAGAACGAAAGAAGGAACTGGAGGAATCAGGCTCCCAGACTTCAGACTATACTACAAAGCTACAGTTATCAAGACGGTATGGTACTGGCACAAAAACAGAAAGATAGATCAATGGAACAGGATAGAAAGCCCAGAGATAAACCCACGCACATATGGTCACCTTATCTTTGACAAAGGAGGCAGAAATGTACAGTGGAGAAAGGACAGCCTATTCAATAAGTGGTGCTGGGAAAACTGGACAGCTACATGTAAAGGTATGAAATTAGATCACTCCCTAACACCATACACAAAAATAAGCTCAAAATGGATTAAAGACCTAAATGTAAGGCCAGAAACTATCAAACTCTTAGAGGAAAACATAGGCAGAACACTCTATGACATAAATCACAGCAAGGTCCTTTTTGACCCACCTCCTAGAGAAATGGAAATAAAAACAAGAGTAAACAAATGGGACCTAATGAAACTTAAAAGCTTTTGCGCAGCAAAGGAAACCATAAAGAAGACCAAAAGACAACCCTCAGAATGGGAGAAAATATTTGCAAATGAAGCAACTGACAAAGGATTGATCTCCAAAATTTATAAGCAGCTCATGCAGCTTAATAACAAAAAAACAAACAACCCAATCCAAAAATGGGCAGAAGACCTAAATAGACATTTCTCCAAAGAAGATATACAGACTGCCAACAAACACATGAAAGAATGCTCAACATCACTAATCATGAGAGAAATGCAAATCAAAACTACAATGAGATATCATCTCACACCAGTCAGAATGGCCATCATCAAAATATCTAGAAACAATAAATGCTGGAGAGGGTGTGGAGAAAAGGGAACCCTCTTACACTGTTGGTGGGAATGTAAATTGATACAGCCACTGTGGAGAACAGTATGGAAGTTCCTTAAAAAGCTACAAATAGAACTACCATATGACCCAGCAATCCCACTACTGGGCATATACCCTGAGAAAACCATAATTCAAAAAGAGTCATGTACCAAAATGTTCATTGCAGCTCTATTTACAATAGCCCGGAGATGGAAACAACCTAAGTGTCCATCATCGGATGAATGGATAAAGAAGATGTGGCACATATATACAATGGAATATTACTCAGCCATAAAAAGAGACGAAATTGAGCTATTTGTAATGAGGTGGATAGACCTAGAGTCTGTCATACAGAGTGAAGTAAGTCAGAAAGAGAGAGACAAATACCGTATGCTAACACATATATATGGAATTTAAAAAAAAAATGTCATGAAAAACCTAGGGGTGAAACAGGAATAAAGACACAGACTTACTAGAGAATGGACTTGAGGTTATGGGGAGGGGGAAGGGTAAACGGTGACAAAGCAATAAAGAGGCATGGACATATACACACTACCAAACGTAAGGTAGATAGCTAGTGGGAAGCAGCCGCATAGCACAGGGAGATCAGCTCGGTGCTTTGTGACCGCCTGGAGGGGTGGGATAGGGAGGGTGGGAGGGAGGGAGACGCAAGTGGGAAGAGATATGGGAATATATGTATGTATATAACTGATTCATTTTGTTGTGAAGCTGAAGCTAACATACCATTGTAAAGCAATTATACTCCAATAAAGATGTTAAAAAAAAAACTATTAATATATTTCATACATTGGAATACTATCTAGTTATGAAAAGGAATGAAGGTCTATATGTGATGATATAAATAATTTATAAGATTTATTACTAAATAAAAATGAAGGTATAAAAAAATTATTTTAAAATTCAATTAATTTCAGCAGCAACTATTTAAATAAATTATTCCATTTCATATATTCTCAAAAGTCACTACCAATTCACCAGCTATGTAAGCCTATCTCATTTAATTTGTGTAAATCACTATTATTTTTCTCAAGTTTAAGATTTTAGAAATAGTTGTATTTCATTCTCTGGTGACCAAAAAATCCACTTTAAAAAAATATTATCTTTCACATTTTCTAGACACCTTGATTACTGGAGGAGTGGACATTTATAGGCATAGAGACACTGTAAAGTGAACGATTACCTCTACTGGGCATGAAGTAAAGCACCAAACAGTACAAAAGTCAAACAGATTTTACCATGTAATTGGAATTCACCTTAGGGATGTGTACTTTTTCTTCTTGTCTCTTTTCATCTCTTGCTCTCTGGACCCCTTTTTTTTTTTTTTTTTCTTTTGTTGCGGTACGCGGGCCTCTCACTGTTGTGGCCTCTCCCTTCGCGGAGCACAGGCTCCGGACGCGCAGGCTCAGCGGCCATGGCTCACGGGCCCAGCTGCTCCGTGGCATGTGGGATCTTCCTGGACCGGGGCACGAACCCGTGTCCCCTGCATCGACAGGCGGACTCTCAACCACTGCGCCACCAGGGAAGCCCTGGACCCTTTTTATATAGACTTACATTGAATAGTTTCTGAATTTTCTTTATGACTGAGCAACTCCTTTGGAATCAAATTTCTACCTTCTTATATGTACACCGATATAATGAAAACTTAACTTCACCATTACATTTGAGGTCAAATAATGTGCACAAGTTTGTTAGGAAACTAAATCTCAGGACGTTTTTATACTACCACTCCTCTTTCTTTAGATTATATATGATTCAGTGGACTTGTCCCATTAAGAAAACTAGTGAAAATACTTCTTACAATTCCAGTGCTGCCCCACCCAGTGATCCAGTGTAGCAGAATCCATTAAAAAGAACAAGTCACAGGCTTCCCGGGTGGCACAGTGATTAAGAATTCACCTGCCAAAGCAGGGGACATGGATTCGATCCTTTGTCCGGGAAGATCTCACATGCTGCGGAGCAACTAAGCCCGTGTGCCACAACTACTGAGCCTGCACTCTAGAGCCCTGCATGCTGCAACTACTGAGCCTATGCGCCACAACTGCTGAAACCTGCATGCTCCAGGGCTTGTGTGCTGCAACTACTGAGGCCTGCACACCTAGAACCTGTGCTCCACAACAGGAGAAGCCACCACAATGAGAAGCCTGCCCACTGCAACGAAGAGTAGACCCTGCTCACTGCAACTAGAGAAAGCCCACGTGCAGCAATGAAGACCCAATGCAGCCAAAACTAAAAAAATTTTAAATTAACAAATTAAATTAAAAAAATAAAATAAAATAAAAAAGAAAGGACAAGTCACATCTGGGCCCTTGGATATGTAAGGACAAATAAATTAAGACCCACCAGCGTGATTAAAATTGGTTTCACTTCTATTAAATCCCTTATGTTAGTTAATAGCTTCATGATAACCTCAAACTAAAAACTTCAGAATTATATTAAACAATTTCTTGTCTTTCCACCTATATTCAATCAGTTAACATTTATTCTACCACAACAGAGTTTCTTGCAATCGCGCTGCCTCTATTCAATCCCACTGCCATTTCCATAGTTCAGACCTTCTATATTTCTCACCTATAGTTCTTAATTACTCTCACTCTGTTCACCACTACCCACAGGAAATCAGCATTTCCATCCATATTTTACTCCGATGCCAGAGTTATTTTTCTAAAAGAAAAGTAAATCAACTTTCTTCAAAAACACATGTGTTGATTCTCAGTTTGCTATATACAAAAGAAAATGAAAAATTTAAATCCCGATACACAATGTTGTTTACTAGTCAATTTCACACCTACTTTCAGTTTCATCTTCCATATCTATATGTCCCTATACACTATCCCATTAATTTTGCTGTTCTTGAAACATCTTTTAATGCCTCTGAGCATTTCCCTAGGAATAACTTACTTAGCCTGGTTGAATCTAGTCATCCTTCAAAAACCAGCTTAAATATAATCCTCTAATCTCTGCCTCTTCCTTTGTAACTCCATAGTACTTTTTGCTTTTCTCATCATAGTTTAATACTTTGTTTTCACAGCTGTATCTTGCACTAGATCATGATCTCATTAAGGATAAAGACCATGCTATGTTATTCCATACCTTGGCCCATAATAGGTAATTGTAAAAAAAAAAAAAAAAAAAAAAAAGTATGTATTGTCTGCTTAATTATAGGTCCAATTTATAGAAAGTCTTGATTATAAATATTGTTCCACGCTTCCTATGACATGAATTTACCATAAATTCATATATTCTAGTCTTGGGTCAAAAATAGAATCAATATAACTGAATTAATTTTAAAGCTAATATATGAATGTTGCGATTTCTGATTTAGGCAGTAAGTGTAAACTCATGAAGTCTGAGAGGGTTCCATACATATTCTCACACGTTTTCCCATTACAACTAATTTAAATGCAGTAAAAATGTCTGCTTCATTGTTTACAAGCAACTGGGGGCTTGTATTCTTTCATTCAGGGCCACTAGAGACTCCAGATATAGTATTAGAATAAACAATTTAATGAATAAATAATTAACGCAATTAAAAATTTATTAAAACAGACTGGTATTAGCTATCTGTGTATTGAAGTTCTCATAGGTCTCCTATAGATTAGCATTTAATATTTTTATCTCTATTATTAATCTTTGTTAATGGTATTTTTAGTCTTAAGTAAGAGAATTTTTATATTATTATTTCCTCTAATACCAAATACAACCAAAATTGCTTAATTTTTGTGTATACAGTATATTTTTGGAGCAATATATCTGAATTATTTTTGTGTTTTATTTTGAAAACTATTTCTAGATAAAACACTACCAATCGTGACAAGTATAATATTCTCATAAGAGATCTTGCAATTGGCTCTTGAGCTGTAATGTCCCAGAAATTCTGGAATATAGTGAGCAAAATAGATGATTCCCAATGCTAACCATTTTGATTTCTCAAATAATTTCTTAATAAAATAGTTTATAGGGGTTTCTCTTGTAACTGTGCTATTTCTATGCCACTGTGACAAACTTAGGGATATATATCACAAGTACTTGTCCAGATTCTAAGGTTTATTTCTTTCATCATTGTGATACTCTCCTTAAAGTAAGTTTTAGCCTCCCAAGGCCCTAAATGAAATTATTTAGACACAACTATTTGGCATGATCCGTCTTCATTCATTTGAAAAGTTACCATGATTCAGGGAACAATCCTGAAATGCTTCATCAATAACTTCATATTCTAAGGAAAATGTTACATTTTTTCTTAAATAATCAACGTTCCAAATCCTTGCGGTCAAATTGCTACGTAAATTTGCTATTTTATTTTCTTAATCAAATGTATGTATTTTTTAAAAGAAAAATGATATACTCCCATGAGTCTACTTATACACACTCACTTGCAAAGTGAAATTCTACAGCATGATTGGAAAACACTTGAAATTGTGAAATACAACATTGCTCCATTTTATCAATGTCATTAAGTATAAAGTAAAACAGTATGAAGATCATCAAAACTGCTACCTGGCACTTTAATATCATTCCTTCAATTTTTTCATTGTTTTAACTGTCACTGGCAAAGCCCAGGAACGATTCCAGGGAAATAAAAATAGAATCCGGCTAATAGAGTCTAACCTTTTATTTTTCCTTTGTGCTTGGTCTAGTTTCACTTGCTTATAGGGTGCCACAGGCAGAGGCCTTGCACACGCACTTAGACCAGAGATCCTAATACAAAATGACTGCACCGACACCTCAGCCGTGGGACAACGTGCAGAAATGCAGGGCAGGACACCTCAATTCAAGACGGGAGCTGAGGGCTGTGTGCAGAGACACTGAGCCTGGCACTGTGACCTGGAGCATAAGCAGCACAGCTACGCCCACCCCACAAGAACTCCAACTCCTCCCCACTGACTCATCCCTATGTAGCGGCCCTGCCCACAGCATGTGGGGGACAGTGTGTGCTCCAGAGCTTCAGCACGCACCTCTCCATTCTCTGATCAAAGAATAAAGATTTCATTTGCTTCTCAACTAAACTTGGTCTCATTCTATTGGCTTGAACACTACCAGACAGAAGCATGCTTAGGGACCGAATTGGGAGGGTTGGTAACATAAGTATGGATATAAAACACTCAAGAGTCTTAAGAAAATCATTTAGTAAATTGGTACATATTTTTTACCATTCTTTTGTTATTTATGTAAATAATCCAAATTATCTCCCTTTAAACATGTAATTATAATGTAGCAACTGACTCTGTACATGTATTTATAAAGTAATTAATAACAAGTGATGTTATTGTAAACCTATGACATAGTACAAGTATTAAAAACGGTTATTTAGGCCTTATTTTTTCTAGTATAAATGTTTCATTGTTATCAGCTATTTTTACTGTATTAGCACCTACCTAAATAGGACAGAGAAGAAAAATATATACATATATATACAAAACACAGATTTTTAGGTATATTTTGAATAATTGTTTTGCAACAATGCATTGGAAGCATTAGAGTTCCTAGTCCTTTATTCTTGTTTATGTTAACTTATATTGACAGTGAAATTTGACATTTTAAATAAAAATCTATATGTATAATTACAAAGAGCAGTACGTATTCTCTTAACAGTTTCTACGACATGTTTTTACTTGAATTAATTGGGACATTGCTTTTGATAAACCTCTTAGGACAAATACTTAAGTTAAAGAGGAATAAATGTGATTACTAAAGAGGGGGGGAAGTGGAAAATCCTTAGTGAACACTGAACATAGAGAAGATCAGAGTGGTGGGGATGGAGGTAAAAGATAACAAGAAAGGAGGAAAGACCTTCAAAGGAGAAAAAAGAGGGGAGAGAAAAAGCTAAAGACATTGTGATAAAACAATTTGAAAAGCACTTCAATATTTAAGAATAGAAATATCAAAATTTGGGAGTTTCTTTTGTCTGGATTTTTTTTTTCTGTTATGTATGGACTCCAAAGCCTCTCTTACTTCCTTTATTTCACCTTTAGTAAATTCTGTATCTCTCACCAATACAACACATGTGTATGAGTGGGAGTTTAAAGGGAAGCAAAAGAGCAACTAACATCTGCTGACACGTGTGGCCCTCTAAGCTTGTACAAGTGTTGGGTTTATAACATGTGGTATGAAATTAGGAGAGCAATAGGTAATCAAAATGTATTATGTTTGGGAAAAATAAAATAGTTTGGATTAAAATAATTACGTTGAAATTGCAGCATTGTTACTGGTAGCTGTTAGATCTTGGAAAATGAATAAACTTCTATCTTAACTTCACTCATTTGGAGAAGAGGAATAATAATATACAACTCAGAGGGTATTTATGAAGATTAAATGAAAGTATATCAGGTCACCAGCACATTGCCTGGTGCATTGTCATCAGTAATATTTAGGAATATTAGGAAATATTTCTTTCCTAATTCTAAAAACAGAAAAGCAAGTCAATATTTGTTAATTTTTTTAAAAGATTGCTATATAACTCTTCCATAAAATTCTATAAAAGTTCATATTGGTTTATCAAACCGTGCATGAAGGTAGATGCTTACAGCTGTTAGGTGACTAATGCACAGATGCTCTGGTGATTTCCCTGTGGAAATTTTTACGTATAAAATGGAATAGATAACTGGTATTATTCCCTTCATAAAAGTTCATTTTTGGAAATATTTATGTTCAAATTTTTACTTTGGAAAAGGTGTTGTAATTGTTGCTGCTGCTGTTGCTGTTGCTGTTTGGGAGGGATCTGGGTAGTTTAACAGGTTATTTTTTGAGCATTTTATCATTTTTTTAATTGGAGTATAGCTGCTTTACAATATTGTGTTAGTTTATACTGTACAGCAAAGTGAATCAGCTGTACATATACATATATCCTCTCTTTTTTGGATTTCCTTCCCATTTAGATCACCACAGTACATTAAGTAAAGTTCCCTGTGCTATACAGCATGTTCTCATTAGTTACCTATTTTATACATAGTATCAATAGTGCATATATGTCAATCCCAACCTCCTAATTCATCCCATCCCCCCTTTCCCCCCTTGGTATCCATACATTTGTTCTCTACGTCTGTGTCTTTATTTCTGCTTTGTAAATAAGAGTGTCTATACCAATTTTTTCAGATTCCACATGTATGCATTAATATACTATATTTGTTTTTCTCTTTCTGACTTACTTCACTCCGTATGACAGTCTCTAGGTCCATCCATGTCTCTACAAAAGACCCAGTTTTGTTCCTTTTTATGGCTGAGTAATATTCCATTATATGTACCACAGTTTGAAAGGAGCAGATGTGCCCATTCATATGTTAGTAGGCTAGGTCTATAGATATACAAAGTATCAAAACTGAGGTGAACAAGTAAGCAAATTTATTCAGCTCCACTGAGTTACCTACACAGAGGAAGTAAAAACATGACCCTATTTTTACATTGCTATTACTGCTGTTATTGTTTTTCTTCAATTAAAAATATGTTCAATAAAGAAACTGTTATTGCTTTAGTTTAATTAGGGAAACTAATCAAATGAATATTTTGCTCATACCAGCTTTCTATCCTGAAATATTTACCAAAAACTGGAGTAGGAAGGATTGAGCACAGAGACTTTGCTGAAGTTGGAAGGCAGGGACAAAAATTCAGAAAGTCTGATATAGCTGGAACATTCAAAACAGAATACCAGAGAGTAGGAAGCTATACAGAGGAAGAACATGTAGAATTCTTTTTATGTGTACTATGGAGTTTGGCTGAGTACTAAGATGCATATCATAGGGTAAGATTTATCAAACCAAGAAAAGAACAAATACCAAAATGCTATAAACTGAAAACTCCTACAACACATAGGTTTGTGAAATATTCAAGTTTGACAAAATCAGAAATAACATACCATATTGAGCACACAAGTTTTAGTGGAGATAGTGGAGAGCCCATGTCATGTGGTAGGAGTATAAATAAACTGCCCCTGAAGTTTAGTCTAGACTCACACTAATAAAACTTATAAATTAGACCTGAAAAAATCAAGCTGAGATGCAAATACATTTTACTACTGATCAGAACAAAACTAAGCATTCTTAAAGGAAAACAATAAGATCCATATATTCAACAATAAAATTCATATTGTCCAGGATAAAAATTTTTTTTATTAGGTAAAAAAATATCATCCATGATCAGGAAAAAAATCAGTAAATATAAGAGAACATAAATAATGAATATAATGTAATTATCAAACATGGTCATAAAAACAGCTATGATAAATATGTATAGAAATTTAAAGAAAAAACATGAACATAATAAGGAAAGAAAACAAATTATTAAAAAAGAAACAAAAGAAACAAATTTCTTGATTAGAAAAATCCTGAAATGAAAATCATCACGGGATGGGCATAATAGCAGATTAGACATTATAAAAATAAATTACAAAAAACTTGAAGACAGATCAATAGAAACTATTCAAAATAAAACATGGTACTAAGCCTGAAAATGAATAGAAATTCAGTGATCTGAAGGAAAATAAGTAACAACATATATGTAATTGGAACCTGGGGAAAGATGAGGAAGAAAAAATACTTAATGAAATAGTGAGCAAATATTTTCTAATTTTAGGAGCAATATAAATCCATAGAACAAGAAATTCAGAAAAAAAAAGAAATTCAAAATCAGAATAGGATAAAATTTTTTTAAACAAATTTCAGGCATCATGATAAAAATTCTGGAAACCAATGATCAAAAGAAAGTCTTAATAGCAGCCAACAAAGAAAGATACATTATGTACAGGGAAACAAATATAAAAAAATTAGCTGACTTCTCATTGGAAACAATGCAAGCCAGAAGACAATAGAATAAATTATTAATAGAGGTAAAAAAATTTTTAACTTCAACTTAGAAGGTTATACTCAGAAAAATAAAGGTGAAATGAAAACATTTTCAGAAAAACAAAAGTTGAGAAAGTTCACAATATAGGAAATATTAAGAGACATTCTATAACCTAAAGGAAGCTTATTCCAGATAAAAACTCAAACTTTTATAAAGAAATTGAAAGTTTTGCTAATGATAAGAATGTGAATAAATATAAAAGACTCTTCCCACTAAAAATAAAACTTGCTTCAAGCATATTTGACTCTTAAAACAAAACCAAACCAGTGTACAGTAAGAGTTATAAGTAGAAATAATAGAGGACAGGGGAGAAACAGAAATATATTTTGTAATGTTTTCATTTTATTTATTTATATTATCATTTTTTTTTTTTTTTTTGTGGTACGTGGGCCTCTCACCACTGTGGCCTCTCCCGCCACAGACCACAGGCTCTGGACGTGCAAGCCCAGCGGCCGTGGCCCACGGGCCCAGCCACCCTGCGGCACGTGGGATCCTCCCGGACCGGGGCACGAACCCGTGTCCCCTGCATCGACAGGCAAACTCTCAACCACTGTGCCACCAGGGAAGCCTTATATTATCATTTTTGATCAATGGAGCAGAATAGAGATCCCAGAAATAAGTCCATCAATACATGGTCAACTAATTTACAACAAAGGAGCCAAGAATATATAACAAGGAAAAAACAGTCTCTTCAATAAATGGTGCTGGGAAAACTGAACAGCTACAAGCAAAAAAATGAAACTGAACCCCTATCTTACACCATTTACAAAAATCAAATCAAAATGAATTTCAGACTTGAAAGAATCTAAGACCTAAACCCATAAAACTCTTAGAAGAAAACATAGGTGGTAAGCTCTTTCATATTAGTCTTTGCAATGATTTTTTGGATTTGACACCAAAAACAAGGCAACAGAAGCAAAATTAAACAAGTGGGATTACAAAGTCAAAAGCTTTTGCACAGTGAAGGAAACCATTCACAAAATTAAAAGGCAACCTATGGAATAGGAGAAAATATTTGCAAGTCATTTATCTGACGAGGTTAATATCAAAAATATATGAAGAACTCATACAACTCAGTAGTCCAAAAAACAATCAGTTGTAGGATTTTTGGAATTCAGGTAAAGCAGTATTTTGTTATTTGAAGGTACAGTGTGATTTTTTTTGTTTTGTTTTTTTTGTTTGTTTGTTTGTTTTTGTTTTTTTTTTGTTTTTTTTGCCGTACGCGGGCCTCTCACTGTTGTGGCCTCTCCCGTTGCGGAGCACAGGCTCCGGACGCGCAGGCTCAGCGGCCATGGCTCACGGGCCCAGCCGCTCCGTGGCATGTGGGATCTTCCCGGACCGGGGCACGAACCCGTGTCCCCTGCATCGGCAGGCAGACTCTCAACCACTGTGCCACCAGGGAAGCCCGGTACAGTGTGATTTTAAAAATACACATTGTAAACCCTGGATAAAATCTCAAAATGAAAAAAAAACAAATAGAAATATAGCTAATAAGATGCTCAACATCACTAATTATTGGAGAGATGCAAATCAAAAGTACAATGAGGTATCACCTCACACTGGTCAGAAAGGCCATTATTAAAAAGTCTACAAACAATATATGCTGTAGAGGGTGTGGAGAAAAGGGAACCTTCTTACAGTGTTGGTGGGAATGTAAATTGGTACAACCACTATGGAGAACAGTATGGAGGTTCCTTAAAAACTAAAGATAGAACTACCATATGATCCAGCAATCTCACTCCTGGACATATATCTGGAGAAACCCATAATCCAAAAAGATACATGTACCCCAATGTTCATTGCAGCACTATTTACAATAGGCAAGACATGGAAGCAACCTAACTTCTCACTTACAGAAGAATGGATAAAGATGTGGTACATATATACAATGGAATATTACTCAGCCATAAAAAAGAACAAAATAATGCCATTTGCAGCAACATGGATGGACCTAGAGTCTGTCCTACAGAGTGAAGTAAGTCAGACAGAGGAAGACAAATATCATATGATATCACTCATATGTAGCATCTAATTTTTAAAAATGATACAAATGAACTTATTTACAAAACAGAAACAGACTTAACAGATTTTGAAAACAAACCTATAGTTACCAAAGGGGAAATGCGGTAGGGAGGGATAAACATACACACACTACTCTATATAAAATAGATAACCAACAACGACCTACTATATAGCACAGGGAACTCTACTCAATATTCTGTAATAACCTATATGGGTAAAGAATCTGAAAAAGAATGAATATATGTATATGTATAACTGAATCACTTTGCTGTATACTTGAAACTAACACAAAATTGTAAATCAAATATACTCCAATAAAATTAAAAGAAATATAGCTAATAAATAAAGTTAAATGCTAAAAAACATAATTCAAAAGAATTCAGAAACAAAATAGAATGGAAGCTTAAAATTGAAATTAAAATCCCACCAGGTTTTGGTTTTGTTTTTGTTTTTTGTAGAAATTAACAACATGGTCCCAAAATGTTTCTAGAAATGCAAAAGATAAAGAAAACAAATACAGTAAAAGAAGACAAACTAAAATAGAACAAATTTGGAAGAAAGCTTATGTTACCTATTTCAAGATGTATCATACAGCTATACTAGTTTTAGTAGGCAGAATTATAGGCCCCCAAAGATGTCTGTATCTTAATCCCTGGAACCTGTGAATATGTTATCTTACATGGCAAAGATGAGTTAAGGTGCAGAAAGAATTGAGCTTGCTAATCAGCTGACCTTGCAGTGGAGGATTTTACTGGATTGTTTGTCTGGGCCCAGTATAATCACAAGGATCCTTATAAATCAAAAAGAGAGGCAGAAGAGAGAGCACCAAAGAAATGGTAGTATGAGGAGGACTCTGATATTTCTGGCTTTGAAGATGGAGGAAAGGGGCCATGAGAGAAGGAAAGTGAGTGAATGGATAAAGAATAAAGAAGATGTATACACACACACACACACACACACACATATATATACATACATACACCATGGAATACTACTCAGCCACAGAAAAGAAGGAAATCTTGCCATTTGCAACAACATGGATAATACTTGATGGTTTTATGCTAAGTAAAATAAGTCAGACAGAGAAAGGCAAATACCATATGATTTTACCCATATGTAGAACCTAAAAAACAAAACAAGTAAACAAACAAAACAAAACTCACAGATACAGAGAACAAATTGGTGGTTACCAGAAGGGAAGAGGGATGGGGAATGGCTGAAATGAGAAAAGGATATCAATTGTATGGTGATGGATGGTAACTGGGCTTATTGTGGTGATCACTTTATAGTGTATACAAATATCACATTATAATGTTGTACACATGAAACTTATATAATGTTATATAACAACTTTACCCCAATCAAAAAATTAAATATTTGTGATATTCCAAAGATAACAGCAAGGAAATACATATAGGTAAGCCACAGACACAAAGAAAATGTTTGTAATATATCTGAGAAAGGACTTATTTCTAATATATGTACAGACTTTTTTAATTCAAAAGAAAAAATATGGTCTGCAATGAAACTGGTGCACAAATGTTCATAACCATTTTGTTCATAAAGCAAAAAGATGGAAATAAATCTAATACCCGTCAACTGGTGAATGGATAAATAAACTAAGGTGCACTCATACAATGGGAGAGTATTTTGCAATAAAAATTATAAACTTCTGATATTACAACATTAATGATGAAATTCAAAACATTATATTGAGCAAAACAAACCAGGCACAACCAGACACAAAGCAGGTACATACTGTTTCCATTTATATGAAATTCTAGACCTTGACTAGACTTATATCTCTGATAGAGATCAGATAAGGACTATCTGAGATGGGAGGTCCCAGTGGATTGACTACATCAGGGAAAGAGGAAAATTTTAGAGTTACAGAAATATTCTAGATTTTGATTGGGGGCGGAAGTTAGACAAGTGCATACATTTGTTAAATGTAAATCATAGTACTAAAATAATAATAAAACTTGTTGACCTGTAATCTTAAAACAACTGTATTTTACTGTATGAAAATTATGTCTTACAATTCATTTACAAAAAAAGGTGAATCAAACAGGTTAACCATTTATCATATATCATCTACAATTTGCTACTATCATAAAATATTGAGTCTCTTGGTTGTAAACTCTCATGCCAACTGTTGAATATTTAGTGTAATAAGTCACAGATAGTCTTCTTCCATAGAGTTCCTCTGCTATGGAAACATATTATAATGCAAAGTCCATTACCTTTGGATTTAAAGAGACCTGAGTTCAAAATTGCCACTCCTTGTGATGAATAAACAAATATTAAAATTGCATGAGTTTCAGTTCTTTTCTTTTCAGTTCAGTTCTATAGAATTTAGATAATAATGCTTATCCTATAGGCCTGTTTTCAGTATGAAGTTCCTCTCTTTCTCTTAACTGTTATCACTTCACATTTCTGAGATAGGCAAGTCCAGACTGTATTAAGTTACATTGCAGGACATCAAGTACACCAAATTGGGCCTCTTTAGAACAAAATACCCATTCTCTTCTAATAACCTGGGATGAGGAATAATATCAACTTTTTTTTTCAGTGTTTTTTTGAGATGGAAAAGAGATTAAATGATCATATATTTGGGAGACATAAAGAAGTCATTCTCCTTCATTTATGGCTTAGAAGGGAATGGAAAAGTGATGCTCAGAGTTCATTTTATCTATTTATGTTTTCTAAGATTAAAACAATAAAAATAAAAAAGAGAAGACTTAAGTAAATTGTTCTTTCTTTTTTTTGCGGTACGCGGGCCTCTCACTGTTGTGGCCTCTCCCGTTGCGGAGCACAGGCTCCGGACGCACAGGCTCAGCGGCCATGGCTCACGGGCTTAGCCGCTCCGCGGCATGTGGGATTTTCCCGGACCGGGGCCCGAACCCGTGTCCCCTGCAACGGCAGGCAGACTCTCAACCACTGTGCCACCAGGAAAGCCCAAATTGTTCTTTCTTGAGAGGTACCTTCCACTTTGAAAGGAATGTGAGGCCAGAATAAGACCCAGGGAAAGGGCCAGTGATTGTAACTGGTCTCTCAGACTAGGCTGAAGTTTAGACATTCCAGAAGATGAGTAAAAAGAAAAAGAGAAAGAAAAAAGAGCATAGTTACTTTGTTTGCCAGTGTAAGAAAGCAAATAGGGATTGTGGAGAAAAGACCAGCCAGGGATCAAAAATGCATGTTTTCCTGGAAGGTCTAATCAGGAAACTGAATATATTGGTAGAGAGATGTAAAGAGTCATTAAAGCAGAAAGGAAATTGAATAATAACATATGTGAGGAGCTAGCACAGTGCCTAATTAGCTGTGCAATAAATATGACTTCCTTCTCTCCCGGTCTTACCTGTGCTTAATCATCGCACTGCAACTACCAAGAACCTAAATCAGAGCGAGAGTGAGAGCCAATTGGGACAGAGGAAGCAACATTATTGCTTCTAGTGTGTGAGCGAGGAGGCACCCTGACATCAGATGCTGGGTAATCGCATTTTGGCTGCTCATTTGTGCTCTGGGGCAGTGCTGTCAAACGAGGAAGTTGGAAGCTGAAGCCCACGGTTTGAAAACCTGGGAAAAATTTAAATTTCCATAGTATTGAGATTTAAATAGCAGAGCTCTGAAAGGAAGACTTTTCTTCATGACAGATTCCCCAAAGATTCTCAGTTAATAAATCACTGACAGAGCTCAGGAAGCCTAGCTAGGTTTCCAACCTCACCGTTATCCCAGTTTAATTCAGTTTAGGGTAGAAATGTTTTTGAGGTCACACTTGTCTTTAAAATGATTCAAAACATGTCGATCAAATAGTCTGCACGTTGAAGCCTGGGGGAAGGGTTTTGTTTTTTCTTCCCCCTTCACTATGTTTACCTGTTACCAAAATGCAAACAAATAATGGAAATACAGTTTCAAACATGCTAAGTACATTTTTTCTTTAAAAAAATTGCAGATTGTTACCATCAGAAAAGTAGGAAGAAATCTACATTTGTGTTGCTAAATTAATAACCTTTAGAAAGGTTGTGGTGTCACTTTCAAAGCCACAGTGCAGCATAAATAATATCCTGCTGTTTTCACCTCGCTTGTGTAATGCAGCCTGCAAAGTGCATTGAACAAATGACGCAATGTTTCCATAAATATGTTGACATCACCTAAAGTACGCAGCTGTTCTGTTCCACAAGAAAAAAAATATTCACCCACTATCCAAAATTTTATTGAAAGCTAATCCCAAAAGGGTTTGTGTAGGAAATTATTTCGCTTTTGACACTTTAGAGTTAAATACAGGTACCAAAAATCATCTTAAACAACAGTCTTCATAAAAATTATCTCTATATACTGTACACATGGTAAGGGTTGCTTATCAACAGGACACAATTATGTAGTTTTACCTTTGCACATGTTTTACCCTATGTTTTCTGATGGTGTTATACTTTATTAACAAGCCTTAATTACAGAGGCAAATTAGTGAAAATGGCATAAAAATGTTGTTATGAAGATAAGTAAAGATGATATAATCATTAAATTTGATTATTTTTCCAGTTCAATTATATTTTAGTTGTATTATTCATCTAAAATTATATGAATTTTCTGAGACTATAAGTTCATTTAAATATGTCATTCATATAATAATACATAATCAATAATTTTCTTATGGTTATATATGAATTGAATTTTTTGGTTGATTTTATTTGGAAAAATTAATTTTAAACACTTCGGTCAGAAAAAAAAGAAGTGTCTTGAAGAGTAGAGAACACATAAAATATTAAAGTGTTAAATATTCTAGATGAAGAATTTAATTTTTTACATTTAATTGATTGCCAGCATTTATAGTATCCTTAACTATGGTAATATCTACATAAGTGAAACAAGTTATCTAAATTTTTTCAAATATCGTTCTCAAGACAGTACTGTTAAGGAAAAGAATATAGGAAGAGTGTGATGTGCAGAACTAAATCTGGGAAAAAAGTTGATGATATTTTCATAGTTTAGATTGACTCTTGTTCCTTTTTTCTGATATGCCTGACCTGAGTAAATGTTCAATTCTTAATAAATAAATGAACTATATTGATATAATCCATGGTAATACTAGCTTAGCAGATATTTAGTCCATTGCCTAGGTGAGGAAAGTTTGGAAGATAAGATAAACTAGATGCAGGGGAATAAGTAAGGTAAGTAATCTTCGTAGTGGACGATGCAGCATTGGAAAATCCAGTTTTAATAAAAGTGCTCTTAAGTTAGAGCCTGGAGATGTCATGTTTTATATACATGTTCAGTAATTAAATGTTTAGTTAGTGGTCAATATGTAAGTCAATGGTTATGTTTTGTTGGCATTCCTAGAATGTATTCATTTTTTCTTTTCTCTTTTTCAGATTTAGATGAAAAGTAAAACAAAGGACATTAATAGGAATTTCACTCAAAATTCAGATTTGTTTTCTACATCAAGTTTAAGTTTGGATTTTGAGATTAAGAACTCTGCATGAGCAATGTCATTTATATACAAATGAAAACAATTTTTTTCCCTGAAATTCCCACATATAACCTGCTTCACATATAACTCTGAAGAAGAATCAGGACATCAATATATAATTTTGAGTAGCTCTTTGAATTCCACAGTTCTAAGATTCTAGTTTGATTTTTAACATGAATTTCTGTATAGAATTAGAACGTCATAGAACTCACTGCTTTGGAAAACAAAGACCAGAATAAATTTGTTCTGTATGGTTATTAGGGGATATACCCCATAACTAAATTTTGTGTGCTTTGCTAAATATCTTAAAGTAGTGAATATTTAAGAGTTAACAAAATATATAAAGTTAAATTTATTCTATAGAACTAGGACTAAGATTTGAAAATAGAGTGAATAAATTTCCCCTCAACATAAGGAAGAACTTTTAGCAATGAAAGCTATCCAAGCATAGAAGAGGCTGCATCTCAAGTAGTCAGTCCCTGTCATTGGATTATTTGAGCAGAAGCCAGATATATGCTATCATTTGGGGATGGTGTGCATCTAGTGAGAAGGGAGATTATGTGACCTTTAAGGTCCCTTCAAACCCTGTTATGATTATAAGTAAATGCCTGATTGAAAATAGTTTAGCACACACATGACGATACTAAAATATCAACATGGTCAAATCCAGCCAGAAAGAAAATAAACTGAAGGTATCATTGTGACTGGGGAAAACAATAATATTTTCTAAACTCTAGCAGCAGTGAGTTGCAGGGTAAGCTACTGCAATGAATCAGTGCTCGGCATGAAGGAGACACAATGACTTAGTGCTTCGGCCTTGGTCCATATGGAGTTACTTATCAAATGGCAGCAATCGCTGTAAGGCATGCTAGAATGAATCTGCTGCCCACTACACAAACACCATGTAATGTCACTGTCAACTGCAGAGAGTTTGCTTCTACACGTAACAAGAAAACAATGACACAGGGTTTCCCTACCTCCTATCACTGCTTTGACTGTAGGATCTAGCTAAACTCGGCTTTCAGCTGTCAAATAAAAAGGAAGATTGACCTTAGGACTAAATCATATCAAAAATGAAAATTTAAATGGTTTTAACTTTTATCAGACAGTATAAATGATGTTCTAGGATAGGTATAGAATAAAACTGAGATGAACTTTCAAATCTTCACTACAACGTTGTCCACCCAAGGACGTGCTCTTGAGAGGTTGATCTGTATAGATATAAATCAACGAGCTTTCTTGCTTCTGGCTTCTGGTTGGAATCTGACAATGCAAGGACCGGCAGGCAGGAAGAGGGAGGAAATAGAAGCCAGATTAATTATTACCCTAGCTTCCTCCCTGCAAGGTTGCTTCACTTGACTGAGTACATGACCTAGGGTACCAGCTTGTGTAAAGTGGCCCTCTCCCCTTCGCCTCTTTGTTTTTGGCTCCAGGTAACTTTTTCTTCTGGGCTTAGGGAAGGAAAAGGACCCTCACTTTTACTGTTACTAGCCCTAGGGCACTGCACACTTAATGTCACCCCTACACTCTCTGCATATCTCTATAAATAATTCCTTAACTGAACTCTCTGCAAATGACCCACATGTAGCTTGCTCTCTGTTTCCCTCCAGGTCTCTGGCCTTGGCAACTTGTTCCCTGTTCTCCAAGTTTTATTTGGCCACTTAGGCTTTCACGTATGTTTTAGGTAAATTCTTACCTCCCATATAGTTTAATGAGAATAAAGAATTTCAAAAACATGTGCTATATCATACTACTTGTAACCAGTATATTTTAGCTACATATTTGAATTTTGGACCATTTTTAAAACTGTAAATAGTAGAGTGGCTCTTACTGAAAAAATGATAGAGAGCTTCCCTGGTGGCACAGTGATTAAAAATCCGGCTTCCAATGCAGCGGCCATGAGTTCGAGCCCTGGTCCTGGAAGATCCCACATGCCACCGAGCAACTAAGCCCATGAGCCACAACTACTGAGCCTGCACTCTACAGCCCGTGCTCTGCAACAAGAGAAGCCACCGCAATGAGAAGCCTGCGCACTGCAATGAAGAGTAGCCCCGGCTCATCGCAACTAGAGAAAGCCCGTGCACAGCAACGAAGACCCAATGCAGCCAAAAACAAATAAATAAAATAAATAAATTTATTTTAAAAAATGATAGAGATTAGGATACTGGCCTACCACCTTAGAGCATTAAGTTGATTGATCACTCTATTTTCATGGTACAGTTACATAGTGGGTGCATAAATTATTTTTAGTTGTGGCCAATAATAATCAATTTTGTATTTTTCTTTCAACTATCTAATGATATAAATTTCTCCAGGAATATTTGATAAACTGTCTAAACACTTTGACCTAGCATAAAAAAGAACAAAATACATGTTAAAATTACTTATTTAATACATTCTATGTTGAATTAGATAATGTGCCCCAAGTGCAAGTCCTTCTTGGAGCCCCAGAATGTGATCTTATTTGAAAATAGGATCTTTGTAAATGTAATTAGGTTAAGATAAGGTCATACTGGAGTAGGGTAAGCTCTAAATCCAGTAAGACTTGTGTCTTTATAATAAGAGGGGAAGAGACACAGAGACATAAAAACTGGGGAAAGGTGATGTGAAGACAGAGAGAAGAAAACCTTATGAAGACAGGGCAGAGATTGGAGTCTTACACCTACAAGCTGATGAATGCCAAGGAAGGCCAGAAAACACCAAACTCTAGAAACAGGCAAAGAAAAGTCCTCCCTTAGAGCCTTCAAGGAAAGTATGGCCCTGCTAACAACTTGATTTCAAATTGCTACCCTCTCAAACTGTGAAATAACAAATTTCTATTGTTTAAGCCACCCTGTTTGTGGTACTTCTTTATGGCAGCCCTAGGAAACTAATACACATGCCTATTTAATATAAATATTACCCCACCTTCTTCTTTAAAAAATCTCATTTAAAAGACATCTGTAATTTTGAACTTATTCAAGAATAAGTTTTATTTTCAACTTGATGTATTTAATTCACAGTGTTTGGTCAGTATGCAAAAGGAACATTTTTAAATTTAATTTAGTGTTTAATTTACACTACCATTTAAAACTTATTCCATTATTTCAATGAGCCATAACAGAATATTTAAAACCCATAAACCCATTATTTAATAATAAAAAGTAGCTTTACTGTCATTGGAAAAAATTTTGAAAACAATTAAGATTTTTTGGGAGTTGCTTGAAATATTAATTCCTACTGAAGCAATAGTTGTTTGACATTAATGTTATTGTAACAGTGTTATTTTTTGGTTAATTTTTTTTTTGTATAAGTAGTATAGAAATGAAAAACAACAACAAAAAGCAGATTTCATTATTTGACAAGAGATAGCAGAGAGTAACCACAACTTCTTAATTAAGTCTAAATTAAATTTACTGATTATTAGGATATAAATACCAATTATAAAATTTAACTTGGCTAGAATCTCAGTTGATGAATATGTGATATTAATGAAATCAAGGTCCTAGTAAGAGTCAGTTAAATTCTCCTTACTATTCATTTTCAATATATGAATTTGGTTTAAAAAGGACAAGCAAAGAAAATCTATTTAAAAAAAGGAAAAAGACAAGCCAGAAAACCCATCAAAACTCCTAGAAAACTATTAAGTCATTCATTTGATTCATGGTTCATTAAAACATTTATTATACTTTGGATTTATTCCAAGCAGCATTCAAAATACATGTGGAAGTCAAGGATGTATGCTGCATACATCTCCCTTCTGAAAAACCTGATGGAGAGACTACATCACTGCTCATTCTAGTTACTGCAGCATTCACTCCAGAGCCACTAGAAACATTCTGAAAATTGCATTGAGGTCTGAAGCTATTCTTTCCTAAACTTTTTTTTTTAATCTACTCTTCTTTCACATCAGACTTGTGTTATGACCTGAAGACATTCCTCTTTTCTCTGCCCCCTCCTGCTTTATCCTTCACAGGTGTTCCCCCAATAAATTATCCAATGTCTAATCCCATCATGGCATCTTCTTTGGTCCTAAAGAAGGAGGAGGACTAAAACTGACACACAAGCACACTGAAGAATTTCTAGTCTAAGAGAAGTAGAAGACATAAAAATACATGAATATAAAATAATTCTTTAAGTATCATAAAAATTATAAGGACAGATTGTTTGGGCAACAAAGAGATGTCATTCTGAGGAGTCAGGAAACAGCATTTGAACATGCTATTCATAGTTGCCTAAGGATGGATAAAAGTAAATATTGAATGTAGTTGGCTTGTTTCACTCTGCACCGCCTCAATTATGCCTACTTTCAGATTTCTTGTCCCTAAATTACATCTCAGGTCCAATTGATTAATCCTGGTGAGGAACACGTCAGAGAGAGTGAAACAGAAGCACAAGGCTTTCCAGGTACGATGAATAACATCCTCAAAAGTAAGAAGGTATGCAAGAGTGAAAGTGTCATAGAGAACAGTGAGAAATTCAGAGTACAAAGAGTGTAGTTTTTATTCTGGTATATTTTTTACCTACTTGGTTGTTCATTTACAACTCTAAGACTTGTCTTTTTGATCAGCCTGGTACCCATGACTTCAATGAACAGGTATATGGTGATGATTTGCATATCTACACTGTCAGTCCAAATCTCTTCCCAAGCTCCAGCTGCCCCTGTACTTCTCTGCCTGCGTATATTATAAGCAGATTAAGTTTTCATGTCCCAAACAATTATCTGCCCCAATTTCTGCCTTCCTCATCTTACCAAAACAGTTAATCATTTGTCTTCATCTCAATGAACTTTTCTACCCAGGTGCACAGGTCAGAAGGCATCATCCTTCACTCTTTCTATTTTCCCATCATTCTGCTCCCCAGCCCAATATAGTAATTTCCCAAGTGGAATTCATTGTCTCTTTAAATTCTTTCAAATGCATTCCTTTCCATACCCTAATAGGTACTGCCCCAGTACAAAATTCAGTTATTTCTCATATCAGTTGCCTCAAAATAGCATAATTGGTCCTCTGTCTCTGTTCTTTCCCACTTAAAAAATATATATATTTATTTATTTAGGCTGTGCCGGGTCTTAGTTGCAGCATGCAGGATCTTTGTTGTGGCATGCAGGATCTAGTTCCCTGACCAGGGATTGAACCCGGGCCTCCTGCATTGGGACTGCGAAGTCTTACCTACTGGGCGACCAGGGAAGTCCCATGTTCTTTCCCACTTTAATACTTGTTCTACACAGCTACAGAATCTAACATAGACATGTGATTGTATTAATGTCCCATTTAAAATTCTTTAGTGGATGGACTATAAAATATAAACTCCTTTTTTTCTTATAAAAGATATTACATGTTTTTACATCTTTGAAAATTTTTATCTTTATTATTTTTATTCCCCCAATCTCATTTCAAAATACACATGTGAACACACACATACACACACACACACATACACACACAACTCCAATCCTATTTATCAATCCTCCGGTTGTCTTTTCTTTGTTTTCTCTCTGTAATTTAACTTGTAATTCCCATTGACTGGACGGTCCTTTACACACTCTTTACAGGCCAACGCCTTAATCATCCTGAGAGAGCATGTCTTTCTTATCTAAATGCAAAAAACATCTCTCCGAAATTATCTACAGAAGATATGTGTTTTTTGGGGGTTTTTTTTTGGCTGCCATTGGATCTTAGCTGCGGCACGTGGGATCTTCGTTGAAGCATGCGGGACCTTCCGTTGCGGTGAAGGCACTTCATTGCAGGCTTCTCTCTAGTTGTAGCAAGCAGGTTTTCTCTCTTTAGTTGTGGCACGCTGGCTCCAGAGTGCATGGGCTCGTAGTTGTGTCGAGCGGGCTTAGTTGCCCCCGCGGCATGTGGGATCTTAGTTCCCCGACCAGGGATCAAACCTGCATCCCCTGCATTGGAAGGCGGATTCTTTACCACTGGACCACCAGGGAAGTCCCAGATGTGTTTTTTTACTGATATTTGTGAATGTGTGTGTGGCTTCTTGGCTGTGGATAACAATGCCTACACAAACACAAAATCCTCAGGGTTAACTCTCAGAGCACCACTGCCAGCAGTCATCATAAAATGTCATCAAGTTAAGCTAGGTGGTAACTGATATAAAGAAAGAAATAAAAGGAAAGCGAAATGTTACATCAATAAGTCAACCCTGACTCCTAAAATAATTTCCTATCACAGTGAGATTCCTATGTATAGATTTGTTTTTAGATGTGTGCCACCTTAAAAAAAAAAATCTAGACAGTTTTTACACTCAAACATAGGATGAAAAACTGAAGCCTTTGGATATCAATAAACAGTTAAATGGGTGGTGAAAAATATACTGGGTTATTTTGTAGTGGGACACCAGCTGTAAAAAATAACAATTTGAGTCACTGTTGAGGTAGCAAATATAATGTAACAGCAGAGACAAGATGACAGTTTGATGTGAAAAAATCCATCAGCCCACATGGTTTGTGTGACATTGATTCTGTGGAGTGGCTCTAACCTATCTATCCAGTGGAAATTTTATGAACTCAGACAACCAACGCTTTGAGCTTTATGGATGGAATAGCAGAAATGAAAAAACTAAATTATTTGGATTCATTCAATGATATATCAATTTTCAGCTTCCATGATTTATTAATATAACAAGAATGCACAATCAAATACCAAATAATGTTGATACTATTCTGAGGTGAAAAATAAGCTTCTGTGGATCTTCAAAGCAACAGAGGACCTAAAATATTAGAAACATGCAGCATTCCTTCTACTTTTCACTAAATGTCCTGCTTTAAAAAGATTTCTGATACAGTTAGTCCTCTAAATTTCAAATGGCTAAAAAGTATTTCCATTTGAAATCTCATTCATTGATTCAAAAACAATGTGATAAGTAATATTATGTTCCAAGCATTGGTGCTCTATATTAAGGATGGAAAAGTGAAAAAGACATAATTCTGATAGCAAGAACTAATCACTTATTGTGAGTACCAACAACTAAAATACAATGTCCTGTGATTGAGAGGTAATAAGTGCAGACCCAAAAAGCATGACCTCTGAAGCCAAAATGCTGAAGTTTGTATCCTGACATTTTTACCTGCTAACTATGTTGCTTTGTATAAATTACTCAAACTCTACATGCTTCTTTCACATTTATAAAATGGAAGAAAATATTAGTAGCCACCTCATAGGGTGTTAAGAGGATTAAATAAATTAATACTTGCAACCTGATGTAAACAAGGCCTAGCATGTAATAACAAGGTGCTCAATAATTGTTAGCTATGATTGATGTTTGCTTAAAAAGTTTAACAATAGTGGTTTAGAAGGGGAGATTTTTGAATACAGGTGTAGGGCGGCCTGACTCTCGTTAGTGAGAAATAATTTGAAAATAATTCCAGGGAAATCACTGCTTCTCCTGGAATCTTGAAAAATGAGCAGTAATTTCCCAGGATAATAGGGGAGCAGGCATTTCAGCAGAGGGGACAATATGTACAAAGGTAAATAAATGAGAATTTGAAAAATAATAATAATTATAGTAGAAACTCTTATAAGGATATCCATTTACCCTAATTAATTGATAACCTTCTCTCTATGAAAAACTACTGAGTGGTACTAACAGATGTTAAAGGTTCATGAATAGGTAAATCACTCTCTAGTATATACACATACTTTTTCCTGCATTTTAAGTTGTGTCATGAAAAGCAGTTGGTTTTCTGTTTTTGTCACTTGCAATTATTATTGTAATTATGTAATTAATTTAAATAATACTTAAATCAACTGAGTTCAAAATAAATAGTTGCTATGATAAACAAATTAAATGATTTGCAAATAGCTGACAAAGGTGTGTAATTTTTTAAATTATTGTTAAATTGGGTGTGAAAGATAATACATGTTGGAAAGTTAATCATAAACATCTAGAATAAATCTGGAAAACTGTTTTCAACATTTTTACCCTTCTTTAGAGAAACTAAAACTGGAAAATCTAGATTATGATGAAAATTTAGAAGTAAGGCAATATCAAACTGCAATCAGCAATTCCATACACAAAGGAAAGACAATGGCCCTATAGCAGATGTTTGGCAAATCAATATTTATGTAAATGTTTCTATGTTAAAGTGCAATGTTTACAAACCCTATGTAAAATTTTTAAATTACTTCTTATTATTAGATATTTTAAATTAAACACTACGATCCCATCTCATTTATGATGGCATAGTTTTAGTTGTAACCTGGTTCGGTCAAAATGATATGTACTGATTAAAAATTGGTGGAAAATTAAGCTGGAGATGTAAGCTAGGTTAAATTATGAAGTATCATCTATGCTTTTCTGAAAATTATCAGAACTTTATAAATACAGATTTATTGTTAATATTAAGCCAGTTTTGTGGATTTACAAATACTTTCATCAGTTGTCAAATTAGCCCTTCAAGTTATGTGGTTTTGGAGGACAAATGGAATCATTCTCATTTTCTGAAGGATGAAACAAATTTTAGAGAATGTCTGAAGTAAAACACAAGTCTTTGGTTCATGTGGTCTTTTCATAAGTACTTGCTCTGTTCCTGTGATCCTACACATTTTTAAAATTCAGCTTATGAATCACCCACTGTGTGAGCTCTTCCCCATTGTGCCTGAGCTAGTCAATTATACCTCTATTTCCCTGCAGTATTGTTAAAGCGTCTCTATTAAGTCATACTGTAAGATAACTTCTTAGCCTTTTTTGAAACACGTATCTCCCCCTTAGATCGTGAGCTATTCAAAGGCACTCCAATATCTTGCACAATATGTTCCAAAAACAGACAATAAATGTTTGGCAAAGCTGGCAAAAGAAATAGATTAAACACTTCTAAATTACATGTTGTATAACATTAGTCCTCTGCTCAAACACATCATGACTTCCTAGTTGTCTGTACAGGATAAAAACCAATTACATTTTCTCAAATTCTAGTCTAAATATAAAATGCCCTTCTAGGATTATCAGGCCAAATTTCTGGTTGTAACCCCAAGTAAAAGCCCTCATTTGAAGCAGGTTCATATCCTTGCTGCTTTCCTAATGTCTCTTGGGATCTCTGAGATTTTAGTTCGCAGCTTTTACTCATGACCTACATGTCAGTATCCTTAATAAGCCACTGTCCTTACCACTTCCTGTGCTTTCCCTTAAGCTTCTAGTCTACCGGAGTTTAGCTGAACTCAACAGAGCTGAGCTGCCAGGTGTCAGAGTGGCTGATTAAGACAAGTCAAAATGAAAGTAACAGTCAAGCGTTGATGAAAGTAACAGTCAAGCTTTGAACACACACTTAGAAGCTAAAACAGAGGAAGTGCTGGCCCCTGCTCCCACCCACTTTCCCCCAGGAGGTGGAGATGGCCTCACAGCAGAGGGAGCCCAAAACAAAAGGATCCTGCAGTTTTATGGAGGGGGGGGCGGTTAGGGGTGGAAGAGAGGAAAGGGCTATGGGTGGAAAAGTACTGAGTACTGAGTCAGAAGAGAGGAAGAGTGTCCTCAAGTTTCCCTCCCTTTACCCCAGCCATAAGGAGGTTTGGGCATAGTTGCCTTAGGAAGGTCGCCACAAAGCCCCCTCCAAATGAAGGCACTTGGGCTGGAAAGGCAGCTATGCATAAGAGCATGACTAACCAGGGGACTGAGTCCTAGACTGTACTCCCTTCAGAGACTGCAATGCACTGGCTATGCATCAGTTCTGGTGTGGGGGGCAGCTTTCTCCCAGAGGCCCAATTCATAAAGGCTTTGTAATTGCCTATATCCAGGCACATATCACACATCACATGCTGTGTGTATTTCGTGCTTGACTTATCACCCTGTAATGTAGTATGTAATCCAACATTGCCTAACCTTGCATTTACCTCTTAAGCTCTGAGAAGGCAGGAGCATTTATTCTGTTTCCCATTGTACTAATCCAAGTAAGATTTCTTGATTGACTTTACGGAGCTCATACTTCCTATTTTCTGTCAGTAAATTATGGAGTCAGAGAGACTAGAAACTCCTTCTCTGGAATACACACACACACACACACATTCACACACACACACACACTCACACACACAGGATGGTGGTGAGTGTTACATTAACAAAAACTCTACATTTGAATAGAATAAGTACCTAATAAGTGTTACTAGCCATAATGATTACCTATGAAATACCAATGTTAAAATATTAGAGGATAATATAATTCAGTGAATTTAGAAAGATAATAGGAAATGAACTAAAAATTACAGAAAGATATTTCACCTAAGTAATCAGAATTCTTAGTGCCTGTTGAATTTTCCATGCTCAATATCTTGAGCCTAGGAATGATTAGAAATTGTTTCTTTTTCACTGCATGACCATCAAGTCTGAGAAAATGCTTAACATCAAACATCATTAGATCAAAATTTGGGGAAAAGGTAATATTTCTTCATGCACATAAAGAAGACAGTGCAAAAAGAAAAGTGTCTTATTCTGGCAAATTGAAGTATGCTTAATGCCCTCAAGTCACCTGTCATTGATGAAATGCCTAAACAAGGACAGTTACCATAATGCAATCTATGCCGGTTTATAATTTCCAGTTGTGAATTCCCAAAGTGCTATTCAAGAGAAAAGAAGGTCTTTTGCTGTAATCAGTAAAAATAATGGTGCCTTCCTTATCTGCAGCCTGTATATTATTTTACTTTAATTCCATAAAGAATTAATAAGCCCATATGTCTAGTGTCTGCTTTTCTCCTATCAGAACTCCCACAAAGAGGCATCCAGGGAAAGAAAATGTATTTTATTTGCATTTATGAGATATTCTTCAGATAAAAGGAAAAACAGACGAAATCGATTGTTTTTGAAGTGGGGACTACCAGGGAGAGTTCACATGACAACAAATAGCCAGATATTGAATAGATTCCTCAATGCATTGAACTGTAACATTATTACACTAAAATGACAGAGTAGACATATTTGGGGGATTAATTACACAATCGATATTATGTATTTAATTCCTTTATGGATATTTTTGTTGGATATGTAGACTTTTAATATAGAAGACGTTTGGTTCGGTGTTATTCTTAATTCAGTGTCATGTATAATGTTAGTCAGCTTTATTTTGAGGTCTTGATAGGTAAATAGAAAGCTTGCATAAGTAAACTAAAGAACTCCATTATAAGAAGGAATCCTCTAGCTATCTTCCGTTAAACTCTGTGCCTCAAGAAAAAGGCTTTTTTCCCCCCCACACAGTTGTTGTTTCAAGTGTCTAAAATAATTAAATATGGAATTTCATATTGGCTCCCTTTCTATTACACCCTCATCCCGAAATATATTATGCAGCACCTCAAAATATCTAAAGAAAATGGCAAAACTTCGCAGACTTATAGACCTGCTTTTATTGATTTGGTCGTTCTTAATTCAGTTTTGTTTTATACCATTAAATGGTATCAAAACTTCAGAAATTATTTTTCCACATTAAATGTTATACAACATTTATTTCAAGCAAAGTCTTTATATCTATATAGATTTGACTGTGATTGTGAGATTTCTATGGGCATTCTTTCTTTTGTTATAATCTCCACAGCATCTATCATATCTATGGCAATAATTTGCATGTTGTAAATGCTTAATAAACTCTGATTTGTTTATAAGTAAGGTTGTATTCCTGATCTGACTAAAAATGTTTCCTTAATGATGCCATACTGTCCCTGAAATAACACTATCAGAAGTTTAGATTTATATTGGGTATCAGCTAAAATTTTTACAACTCAAAGCCTCATTTTATCTACTGGGGATTAGTGTATGATTCATCTCATACAAGCTGAATTTATCATCATGTATTTTGCTCTTTTCAAACTGCCCAAGTGTTTTAGAGAAAAACTGACATATCAGTGTAATTCTTAAAGAAACAAAACTGTAAAAATTGTCTTGTCAACTTAACAAGATTCTTTTAAAGGCCTTTTTAAGAGCTGAATTACTGCAAACTAATTTTATGATGGATGAAACCATCACATCAAATAAAGTAAATCATTTTTTTCCCTTTGACAGAAATTCCTTTTAAGTTCTTATCTAGTGAAAAGAAACTCAGTGAACATAAAATATATCCATCAGTTCTACTTTCTGAAAAACTAAACCTAAGATATTTAGAAAAATCATTTTAAAGATCAGGGATATGTAAGATCAGATTTCAAGAGAGTATTTGGTTTGGCACTGAAAGGCAATTGAGTTACTAGTAATATCACTCTGGCTAGTTGGAAGGGAATTAGAATTTCCCACTCCCATGATTTGTGACAAAAAAGAGAGCTAGGCCTGATGTACAGCGAGTATGAATCAATTGGGGCAGTTTAGGTATGTGTTTTGGTTTGGTCAGTGTCTATGCTGAACTAATTTCTAAAAACACTTTTGATATAAACCCTCTCCAGGGAAAATAAAGTGCATTTGCTAGATTTTTTTTTATACTTGTGTAAGGAATAATCTGTTATATTAAAAATATAGGATTTCCTTCCCTTTAAAGTTTAAGTTTCTGGTTTCATGAGTTCTAACTTTTCTTTACTCATCTCTTCTGACACAGTGTTCAAATCAATTTTCCAAAATTACAGGTAGACATCAGAAGTACAAGGACATTCTTCTCATAATTGCAATGGGATCATGAGGGTAAAGTTATGTTCAAATTACTTAAGTTATAGGTATACCTTCTTTACCTACCCAATTACCATGATGTAAGTAATGGTGTGAATTATTCTAAGTACTCTCAGAATCTTGTTTGGAAGTGTAGAGCATGTGTGGATTATTCCTTAGGTCACTTTGCATCCTTTGTTAATTTATATAGTATCCCACTGTCACTCTCAGCCCATCACTCAAGCTTTTCCCCTAAACGACCTAGAATAGCCAACACAATTCTGAATAAGAAGAGTTGGAGGAGTCACTACTACATTTCAAGATTTACTAGAAAGCTTCAAAAATCAAGACAGCATACTGTTTGCAAAAGAATCAACACATATATCAGAGGAACAGAATAGAGAGCCCAGAAATAGACCCACAAGAATACAATCAACTGGTCCTCGGTAGAGACTCAAAAGCAATTCAAGGTAGAAAGGATGATCTTTTCAACAAATGAAGCTAGAACAATTGGACATTCATATGTTAAAAAAAATGAACCTAGACCCATAACATAGACTTTTCATAAAGTTGAACTCAAAATGGATTATAAACCCAAATGTAAAACACAAAATTAAAAATTACTAGAAGGGGGCTTCCCTGGTGGCGCAGTGGTTGAGAGTCCGCCTGCCGATGCAGGGGACACGGGGTCGTGCCCCGGTCCAGGAAGATCCCACATGCCGCGGAGTGGCTGGGCCCATGAGCCATGGCCACTGAGCCTGCGTGTCCGGAGCCTGTGCTCCACAACGGGAGAGGCCACACAGTGAGAGGCCCACATACCACAAAAAAAAAAAAAAAAAAAAAAAATTACTAGAAGGAAACATAGGAAATATCTAGGTGGCCATAGGTTTAGAAGTAAGTTTTTAAATACAA
Source organism: Lagenorhynchus albirostris (assembly GCF_949774975.1). Lineage (NCBI taxonomy): Eukaryota > Metazoa > Chordata > Mammalia > Artiodactyla > Delphinidae > Lagenorhynchus > Lagenorhynchus albirostris. The sequence continues at coordinate 102,269,852 of NC_083099.1, forward strand.
ACAATTTTAAATGAGTTAGACATTATTAAAATTAAAGACTTCTGATGTGAGAAATACAGTTAAAAATATAATAACAAGTCACAGTCTGTAAGAAAGTATTTGCAACAAAACACATTTTTGATAAAGTAATTGTATCCAAAATATAAAAAGAACTCTTAAGTGGAATCTAGAAAAATGGTATAGATGATCTTATTTGCAAAGCAGAAATAGAGACACAGACGTAGAAAACAAATGTATGGATTCCAAGGGAGAAAGGGGAGGAGGAATTTGGAGATTGGAATTGACATATATATACTACTGATATATGAGATATATGAGTTATATATAATGAGAATATACTGTATTCTCATTATATGAGATATATATAATGAGAATATACTGTATAGCACAGGAAACTCTACTTAACACACTGTAGTGACCTAAATGGGAAGGAAATCCAAAAAAGAGGGGATGTATGTATATGTATAACTGATTTATTTTGCTGCACAATAGAAACTAACACAACTTTGTAATGCAACTATACTCCAATAAAAATTAATTTAATAAAAAAGAAGCTCAGGGCTTCCCTGGTGGCGCAGTGGTTGAGGGTCCGCCTGCCGATGCGGGGGACACGGGTTCGTGCCCCGGTCCGGGAAGGTCCCACATACTGTGGAGCGGCTGGTCCCGTGAGCCATGGCCACTGAGCCTGCGCGTCCGGAGCCTGTTCTCCGCAACGGGAGAGGCCGCAGCAGTGAGAGGCCCGCGTAACGCAAAAAAAAAAAAAAAAAAAAAAAAAAAAAAGAAGCTCTGCAATAAAAAACAACTCAATTAAAATATGGACAAAAGACCTAAACAGGTACTTCACCAAATAAGATATATAAATGGCAAATAAACATATGAAGAAATGCTTAACAGCATTTATCATCAGGGAATTGCAAATAAAAGAATGGGATGTCACTACATGCTGATTAGAATCATTAAAGTACAAAAATAAAAATAAAACATGAAGATAGCAATAGCTGGGAAGGATGAAGTACAAGAAATTTCGTTCATTGCTGATAGAAATGCAAAGTGGTAAGCCACTGTTGATGACAGGTGGACAGTTTATTACAAAGCTAAGCATAGTCTCTCTCTTTTTTTTTTCTTTCAACCAAGCCATGCAGCATGCAAGATCTTAGTTCCCCAACCAGGGATTGAACCCAGGCCCTTGGCAGTGAGAGTGTGGGGTCCTAACCAAAGGGAATTCCCAAAGCTAAGCAGAGTCTTAACATGCAATCCTCCTAAGTATTTATCCAACCAATTTGAAAATTTGTATCCACACAAACATCTGCACACAAATGTTAATAGCATCTTTAGTCCCCATAAACTGCAAGCAACCAAAATGCCCTTCAATAGGCAAGTGGATAAACAAACTGAGGTATATCTGAATAGAAAGAATATTATTTAATGAAAAACAAAAATGAACCATCAAGCTGTGAAAATACACGGATGAATATTTAATGACTATTAAGTGAAAGAAACCAATCTGAAAAAGTTACACACTGTATGATCCCAATTATATGATATTCTGGAAAAGGCAAATCTGTATTGAGCATAAAAAGATAGTGGTTCCCCGAGGTTTAGAGATAGGAGAGTGAAGGTTGAATAGATGAAGCACAGGAGAATTTTTAGGGTGCTGAAATTATCCTCCATGACAATGTAATAGTAGATATATGATACTCTGGTTTATTAAAAGCCATTAACATTATAGCACAAAGAGTAGATTGTATTGTATGAAAATTTCAATACAAGTAATTTTTAAATTTTATTGCAGTATAGTTGATTTACAATGTTGTGTTAGTTTTAGGTGTACAGCTAAGTGGTTCAATTATATATACACACACACACACACACACACACACACACACACACATATATTCATTCATTTTTAGATTCTTTTCTCTTATAAGCTATCACAGAATATTGAGTAGTGTTCCCTGTGCTATACAGTAGGTACTTGTTTGTTATCTGTCTTATATACAGTAGTGTGTGTATGTTCATTTCAGGCTCCTGATTTATCCCTCCCCCACTCCCACATTTCCACTTTGGCAACCATAAGTTTGTTTTTGACATCTGTAAGTCTGTTCCTGTTTTGTAAATAAGTTCATTTGTATCATTTTTCTAGAAATTAGATTCCACATGAGTTATATCATATGATATTTGTCTTCCTCTTTCCGACTTACTTCACTTATTATGATAATCTCTAGGTCTATCCATGTTCCTGCAAATGGCATTATTTCATTATATTTTTAGGGCTGAGAAACATTTCATTGTATATATGTACCACATCTTCTTTATCCATTCCTCTGTCCATGGACATTTAGGTTCCTTCCATGTCTTGGTTATTGTACATAGTGCTGCAATGAACATTGGGGTGCATGTATCTTTTGGGATTATGGTTTTCTCAGGATATATGCCCAGGAATGGGATTGTTGGATCACATGGTAGCTCTATTTTTAGTTTTATAAGGAATCTCCATACTTTTCTCCATAGTGGTTGTACCAATTTACATTCCCACCAACACTGTAGGAGGGTTCCCTTTTCTCCACACCCTCTCCAGCATTTATTGTTTGTAGATTTTTGATAATGGCCATTCTGACTGGTGTGAGGTGATAACTCATTGTAGTTTTTATTTGCATTTCTCTGATAATTAGTGATGTTGAGCATCTTTTCATGTGTTTTTGGCCATCTGTGTGTCTTCTTTGGAGAAATGTCTATTTAGGTCTTCTGCCCATTTTTGGATGGGGTTGTTTGGTTTTTGACATAGAGCTGCATGGGCTGCTTGTAAATTCTGGAGATTAATCCCTTGTCAGTCACTTCATTTGCAAATATTTTCTCCATTCTGTGGGTTGTATTTTTGTCTTGTTTATGGTTTCCTTTGCTGTGCAAAAGCTTTTAAGTTTAATTAGACCCCATTTGTTTGTTTGTTTGTTTGTTTGTTTTGTTTTTTTTGCGGTACGCGGGCCTCTCACTGCTGTGGCCTTTCCCATTGCGGAGCACAGGCTCTGGACGCGCAGGCCAAGCGGCCATGGCTCACAGGCCCAGCCGCTCCGTGGCATGTGGGATCTTCCCGGACCAGGGCACGAACCCGTGTCCCCTGCATTGGCAGGCGGACTCTCAACCACTGTGCCACCAGGGAAGCCCCCATTTGTTTGTTTTTGTTTTTATTTTCCTTACTCTAGTATGTGGATCAAAAAAGATCTTGCTGCGATTTATGTCAAAGAGTTTTCTGCCTATGTTTTCCTCTGTTTTATAGTGTCCAGCCTTACATTTAGGACTTTAATCCATTTTGTTTATTTTTGTGTATGGTATGAGGAATTGTCCTAGTTTCACTGATATACGTGTAGTTGTCCAGCTTTCCCAACACCAGTTGCTGAAGAGATTGTCTTTTCCCCATTGTATATTCTTGCCTCCTTTGTCAGAGATTAATCGACCATAGGTTCATGGGTTTATTTCTGGGTTTTCTATCCTGTTCCATTGATTTATATTTCTGTTTTTGTGCAGTATCATACCGTTTTGATTACTGTAGCTGTGTAGTATAGTCTGACGTCAGGGAGACTGATTCCTCCAGTTCTGTTCTTCTTTTTCAAGATTGTTTTGACTATTCAGGTTTTCTGTGTCTCCATACAAATTTAAAAATTTTTTGTTCTAGTTCTATGAAAAATGATGCCATTGGTAATTTGACAGGGATTGCATTGAATCTGTAGATTACTTTGGGTAATATAGTCATTTTGACAATACTGATCCTTCCAATCCAAGAACATGGTATATCTTTCCATCTGTTTAAGATATCTTCAATTTCTTTCATCAGTGTCATATGGTTTTCAGAGTACAGGTTTTTTTTTCTCCTTAGATAAGTTTATTTCTAGTTATTTTATTCTTTTTGACCCAATGGTAAATGGGATTGTTTCATTAATTTCTCTTTCTGATCTTTCAATTATTAGTATATAGGAATGCAAGAGACTTCTGTGTATTAATTTTGTACCCTACAACTTTACTGAATTCATTGATGAGGTCTAGTAGTTTTCTGGTAGCATCTTTAGGATTTTCTAAAATATGTATAATATATCATCTGCAAACAGTGTCAATAGAAGTAATTTAAGAGTTAGGGGAATACCCATATGGAATGCAGAATGTGACGATGCAATCTAATTTTATTATAAACAAATGACACAACCTCACTAGAAGTGACAGGTGGGGAGAAAGGCACTGACCTAAGTGATTTTAGAAACCAACAGGGTCTGAAAAAATAAAAGTAAAACAGTCTGTATATAAGCAGAGTTATATAAGCAGAGTTAAAGTGAGTTCAGGCTAACAATTCTGATACTACTCTACAGAAATATTAGAATCAGATAATTAAGTAAATGTGTGGCAGAAGTTGAGAACCAAGTTCTCCCTAGTGGACTGGAAGTTTACAAAGAGTAAGGGGAGGTGGTAGAAATGAACTATGTGGAAATGGATCAGAGTGAGAGACAGCCATATGAACTCTTGATCAGCTTACACAAATACAGAGAGTTATATAGAGAAATATTTATATATATTTATATATAACTAGTTTGGTATACGCACAGGTATTCCTTAACTATGTCATTGGAGAGGGCTTAGAAACAGTGACATCCATAACAATGAACATACCTAGTACCCAGAACTCTGTTTCTATTACCATTTTCAAATAAAAGAAACATAGGCTCCTTGGAGAAATGACTAATTTTAAAACTGGGGCAGGAAAAATATAAGGTGAACCTCAACATCTTATAATGCCAGAAAAGAAAGAAGTGCAAAAACACTTCGTTCCACACACACATTTTGATGGAGCTCTATTAAAGGGACACAGGAGCCAAATGAAAGAGCTCTCGAAGGTCAAAGCTGACATAATCTGCATAAATAAATAAATAAGTATTGAATTATAATCCAAATAATAAATATCCATGAGTCCACAATGATTTAAAGAAATGACTGAATAAATAAATAAGTAAATAATATGGTAGAAGAGAAAAATCCCTTGCCAAAGAATTTCAAATAACTTATGTAAATATTCCACCCTCTCAGATGTAGAGTATGACTCCACACTGTAAGTCTGAGGTGAATAGAGTGATTTCTTTCTAAGAGTACTGTAAAGTGGGAATAAAAAAAAAAAATCTTTACAGTAAAGGACCTGACAAATACTGCCACGGCAAGGTGACTGATTTCAACATCAACAGTGATAAGTCGTGTTGAAAGTATGTGCCATTTATATGATGTAATAAAAAGGTATTTTACCTCTGTGGTCTATCTTTCAAAAACCCATAAACACAGTCTAACCATGACAAGCATTCTACAAAGCATCTAATCAGTACTCTTCAAAGCTGTCAAGGTCATCAATAACATAAGCACATTCTGAGAAATTGTCACAATCAAGTCTAACCTAAAGACATGGTGATTAAATAAGATGTGGTATCCTGGATGGGATCCTGAAACCAAAAGGATACTGAGTACAAACTAAGGAAATCTGAGTAATAACATATATAATTTAGCTAATAAGAATGTATCAATATTGGTTGATCAATTGTAACTAATACACTAGACTAATGTTAGATATCAATAAAAGGCAAAACTGGGTTTGGGTTTAATTAAGATAAATCTCTGTATTATCTTAACAAATTTTCTTTATATCTAAAATTGTTTAAAGTAAAAAGTTATTTTAAAAACCTAATAAGTACATGAAAAATCCATTATTTATCCTGTTCTCCCTCTATAACCTGTGCTTTAGAGTAGCCAAATTGTTGATAAGGAAAAGTTTCTTTTTATAGAATGACCCCAGATTTTCAATAAAGTAGGAAATATAAAATGAAAATATCACCATTTTGTAATACTTAATGAAACAACAGGTGTAATGATAACCAGGGTCTGTTAATAGAGTTGTCCTTTGGTATCCAGGGGGATTGGTTCCAGGACCCCCATAGATACCAAAATCCATGGATGTTCAGGTCCCCTATATAAAATGGTGTAGTATTTGCATATAACCTACACACATTCCATACACTTTAAATCATCTCTAGATTACAAATAATACCAAGTACAATGCAAATGTTATGTAAATAGTAAATATAGTGCAAATGCTATGTAAATTGTTCTTGTGCACAGCAAATTCAAGTTTTGCTTTCTGGAACTTTCCAGAATTTTTTTTCAAATATTTTCCATGCATATTTGGTTGAATCCACAGATGTGGAACCTGAGAATATAGAGTGCTGACTATCTCAAAAAGAGACTCAGTCAATTACTATGTAGCTCCTAATAGAATTATCACCACCTAGAGTTATTCTTAACCAAAAATTGAAAAAAAAACCACAACCCAATGTTGAAGAAATAATTTATGGACAATATAGCAGATCTAAATACAAATTTATAAAGAAAAAATAATAAATACATTCTCATATAAAATATTTATGAAAATGAACAAAATATTTATGAAATATGGAGATGTAAGACTGAGTTAAATTAAAGCATGAGGATGCAGTTAAAATTTTTCAGGTGGTGAGGACTCTATGAAAAACATTACCTAACTTCTTCAACAAAATGTTCAAGGGGAATAAAGTTATCAAGGAGAAATCTATAGAATAAAATAATTTTGGAGATACATTAACCAACTGCAATGTTTACAATTTATGGAATCATGATTCAAACAAACAATTCTAAACCATAAATATACATAGCGAAAAAAACCACACATGCACACATTTATGAAACAATTAAGTTTTAGCACTAACTAGATATTTGATGATATTAAGTTGAATTATAGGTCAAAAATGTTGAAATATCTGAGATTTCATGACAAATATCCAATTAGTGTTGAATTGTTTTAAAAACCTCAGTTTCTTAGGAGCCATAATAATATCGTGGCTCATTTTTTAAAAATAGAATTCTTAGTATAAATATATATTATAAAATATTGCAGATAAAATGATATGACAATAATTATTGACATTTTATGATGAGTTCATGTACATTTGTTATATTATTCTGTGTATTTTACAAATGTATAAACTTTCTCAAAATTATAAGTTTAAAAATTAATGAATATAGTATAAGTCCCTGGGAGCCCTTTTAATATTTTATAATTACACTTTGCTACTGCTAACTACCATAGTATAATAATTGACTCTGATTATAATAGAATCTGACTTCTGTATAAATTGATTATTAAAAATAATTTAATGCATTCACAAGCATGTTTTATACACACAGACACACACATAGACACAAAAGTGGTGTAGACAAGAAGGCATATGCTATTTACCTTTGATTTGCTCTAACAAAGTAGGAAAGATTCTAGAAAAATCATAAATGTAAGTGTGCAAAAATTCTTATAATTCAGTGATTCTTCTTTAAATATCTGCTTGTATTCTTTTTGTCATTTGACTTCCTCTGTTTCAACATATATCAAGAATACAATATTATTATTTATTATTAGAAATTATCTTTTCCTAATATTTATTCTTCTCCCCTACCTATCTGACTCATGCCTTTTCACGTTCCCTTTGACATCTTTTTTTATATGTTTCTTAAACATTGGTGCTCTCCAGCATTGTAGTCTAAGATCCTTCCCTTTTTATGGTCTGGTCCCCCAGGCCCAATATTTAGTAATTTCCTGCACAGTTAATAACTACCAATAAGCTAATGGATCTCAAATCCATATCACAAGCACAAATGTTGTTCCTGATTTTTAAACTTACCTAGACAGCATCTCTACTTCAGTTGTCCTTGGAAACTACTAACATTTGTTCCATATCTTATCACCTTATTGATGGAGAAATCCAAGGTAAATAAGTTCTTCTCTATCAAAAAAAACAGTGTCTTTACTAGCCCTGAAATAAAACCTATTATCTAAAACAATTATTTTCTTAAATGTACTGGCGGCAAGGAGGAACCAATTAGCAACACTCATTAAAAAGCACAGTGTTCAAATTATTTTAGTAAATATTATTGTACATAATAAATTCTCTATTTGTACTTTATAATGACCATCAACATAGCAAAATCTCAGAAAAATCTTGTAGTAAAAAAGTAGTTTAGTTGTTTAACTCATTGTTTTCCAGTCTTAACCACATACTATTTTCCAGTAATATAACACATTTTAAAGTCTAAGAAATTGGGATTTTGTGGACCACCCACTAGGAAACCCTTGCCTGTACTTAAACCCTCATTTGAAAGGACCTCCACAGAGAAGCTGATTAACCTCTACTGTCTCTGTTGTGCTTCCATTGGTGGTGGCAGACACAGGTAAAATCTTTGATATTTCAAGTGGAAAATGGCTGGGGCTTGATTGGAAAGCAATTGGGTTCTGCTGTTATTTAACGGAAAGTTCAAATGAATTCTGCCTCTGCAAATTTTTATAAGACATTTGTTTTATGAAACAAAATAAAATATAACAAACATTTAAATTTATTTTTAAATGTCAAAAAATGAAAAAGAATCTTCATACAAGTAAAAATGTGGAAAAATAGGTGATCTGCCTTTATTAACCTAAAATAAATATTTTAAAATTTCTCTTAGATACTCCATTAAATGAGGATATTTTTAATCTGCTTTTGTCTTATTACTTTATTTTTTGCTTTTTCATGGGAAGTTAGACTTATGAAATATTTTACATGCCTTTCATTTTAAGGATAACAGCCAATTTTTTCCCTTTGGAAGGTAAGTAGAGAGAAAAACTGAAGCAACAAAATTGTTTAAAAAGAAGCATCAGGCTTCCCTAGTGGCGCAGTGGTTGAGAGTCCGCCTGCCGATGCAGGGGACACGGGTTCGTGCCCTGGTCCGGGAGGATCCCACAGGCCGCGGAGCGGCTAGGCCCGTGAGCCATGGCCGCTGAGCCTGCGCGTCCGGAGCCTGTGCTCCGCAAAGGAAGAGGCCACAACAGTGAGAGGCCCGCGTGCCACACACACAAAAAAAGCATCATTTCCTGGACTCATAGTGTAAACTTATTTTTTGTTTTGATTTCTAACGTAGTTTCACTTTGTAGATATGGATATTTGCATATTAGAATAGCAGTGTTAGAAGAGATTAAGTTTTTTTCTAAAACTAATTACTTGTGCTTATTACTGTCACATCACTACCATTTTGCCACAAGAAAATTCCCAAGATTTTCCTCAATAATTTCTTTTGCATTTAGTCAAAATCTTCCAATTTCCTAACATTAGAGGAAAGAAAGGGAGCAAACCATCAAAACCACTGGGATTACTGAAGATATATATCACATTTCATAAAAATATAAATGGTTACAGTTAAAAAGTTTCACATAAAAGCTAGATCAAATAATTCAGTTGCATAAAAAAGAAAAAAGCTATTTAAAAGTCTCATATGAAAAATGTTACTTATTCCTGTTAAAGAGGATACATCCATATCTGTGATGAGGTAAGAACTCTCCCAGCATTAAACCCCACAGTGAAAATATTTTTAAACTGGTACACCTAGAAAATTTATCATTACTTTTATTTTCCATTACCGTTCCCATGGAAACTTGAAGAGACGGTGATAAAAAGGAACAAGATAAAGAGTAAGAATAGAAAAAGAACATTTATCGTATATGATATATGCTTTAGAAGGATGTGGTGACAGCATCTAAAGATGCTATGGTGACACCATTTTGGGTGACACTTTAAGACTGAAGAAAATCAGAACCACCAGGTGGATGCTATTTAACACATAACACCTTGTTTTCTAGTCTGAATAATTTGAAAAAGGTAAAACAAGACAGGTGGTTAAATAAAAACGGAACAGTAGTTTCCTGTCACTGAAAACTACACATTTTCCAATGTGTAACAATATTTGTTTAAATGTAGATGAAATAATTTAAACTTGTTAATAACAGAGAATTGTTTATTTGTATCTTTCAGATTTGGGCCATACTATTGGTTTGGCCAAAATGTTCGTTTGGTTTTTTCATAGCTTACCAAAAACCCAAATGAACTTTTTGGCCAACCCAATATATTATAGATAATTAGAAAAGAAGTAAAATAAATATCATACCAAAGGTCTATGAAAAGTTTCAAAACCCCTTTATCCTTATTAGACTTATTATCTAACTCTTAAACCTTATCACTTATTACCTTCAAGTTCCAGTTTCATCTGTGCCAAAGTGGAACAGCATCACTTCCTGTCTGTAACCATTTATCTCCACCCAAGCCTTGTCCTCAGAAAGACCATAAGCCTTATGCTGAGCAGAGAACATGATTGTCTAAATACCGTAATGTGAGAGGGGAATGGCAGCTCTCTTGACCATAAAACCCCTTAAATTTACTTTTGACTTAGAGATTCTATGTTATATTAATTTTTAGGGTATTCAGAAAAATATGTTTGTACCATGTCAACCATATGATAAGCACTGTATTATTTACTGAAGATCGTGTTGTAAGAAATGAGTATGCCTTCCAACTCTCACAGGAACTTAAAGCATATTGAGGGAGATGAGCGTTGAACAAAAAGTAATTCCACAAATATTTAATTAGTAAGAGATATGAAAGAAAAGTTTGAGTTATGACAAAAGCCTTTATCAGGGCAATTTAACTTACTCTGAAGGGCAAGGAAGACTTACTTGAAGAAGTGATATTTGATCTCTCTTCTGAAGATAGAAGGGAGTTAGCTAGGATCCGGGGGGAGGGAATTTTTTTGGCCTGCATGCTTTGTGAAGCATGGCATTCTTTTAATGGAGACTAAACCTACTCCGAATTGAAGGTAAGGTATTCACTTCAAATATTCTTGAGAGAGATAACAAAAGTGACTTTAAATGCAATTGAGGAATAAATACATAATTGATATTTGATCTTTTAGAGGGAAAACAAATAGATTTTGATGGTGGAGTTTGGAGTGAAAGACAGAACCTTGGTATACCAGTTGAAAAAAAAAAGAAGGAACAAAGTTAGAAAGAGAGAAAGATGCAGACATTCAATTGTGTTTACTTCAGTAAACAGTAAGCTAGGTATTGCACTGAGGATACTCATGTTACCAAGCAAGGGCTCACGTGCCCACAGCAGAAAAAGCCAAACTCTTGAAACTGAGCAGGACGCTCTAGGGCCCTCCTGGGTACAAATCCTTTCCCTGTCCCCCATTTCTTGTTTGTAGGAAATAGGTTTCATTCAGCCCCCTTGACCTTCCCTGAGTTCCAAAGGGCAGATTCAAACACTTGCTTATCAGGGAAGGGAAGGAATGCAGAAACAAAGGAAGAGCAGTCAAGAAACAATAATAATGCAGCAATGGGGCAGGGTCCTGGTTCCTCCTCAAGGAATATATATAACAATGTTTTTCAGTTCTTCCGTAGGAACTAAAGTCCCCACCCAGGTGGAGGATGGTAATTTCAGATTGAACATAAGATTCCTAGGACATCACTCTATTACTTCACTACCAACCAATCAGAAGAAAGTCTGCACACAATAGAAGATAACAAAGACTTTGACCCCCTCCCCCCAAATAATTCCCCTTTTAAAACCTTTCATGGTTGAGCAGAATTTTCAGAGTTGGTTTTTGGACACTAGTCCACCTTCTTCCCAGGTTGCCCACCTCCTAGAAGCAACTTTTCCATTCCAACCAACACTCATCTCTCATCTTTTGAGTGGTGAGCAGCCGAACCTGAGTTTAGTAACACTCTGACAGTGGGTTTTTGTAGCAAATGAAGGGTTTACTTGCAGGGCACCAAGCAAGGAGAATGGGCACCTCATGCTCAAAAGACCCAAACACTCTGGTGGCTTTCAGGCAGAATTTTTAAAGACAGTATCAGGAGAGAGGGTCATAGGATGTGTGACTTTCTTCTGACTGGTTGGTGCTGAGGTAACAGGGTACTGTTTCAGGAATCTCAACTTTCTGTTTCCAACCAGTCTGGGGTCTTTGTGTTTGGAGTCAGCATATAATCACCATCCTCCACCTGGAGCTGGGAGGTAGTGTCTTAGTTTCTCTAAAACAACTCAGAGATATGCATCATATTGTTATCTATATCTTTTCTGGAGGAACTAGGAGTCCTGTGACTCTGTTGTCCTAATCATTAACTGCCTGTGCCTGCTCTTTGTAACTCCAGGAAGGCCTAGGAGACTAAAGCTTTTTTTTCTACAAACAAGAAACAGGGGACACAGAGGGGCTTTTGTACCCAGGAAAGCCCTGCAGGGTCCTGCTTGGTTTCAATCACCCCTTTTCTTTGATGCTCATCAATCCTGAGGGGAACAGGGGCAGTTCAAGAAAAGAAATAAGGGACTTCCTTAGTGGTCCAGTGGTAAAGAATCCACCTTCCAATGCAGGGGATGCACGTTCGATCCCTGGTCGGGGAACAAAGATCCCACATGCTGCAGGGCATCTAATCCCGCTCGACACAACTACAGAGCCCACGCACCCTGGAGCCTGTGCGCCACAACTAGAGAGAGAAAAACCTGCAGGCCACAACTAGAGAGAGAAGCTCATGCACCACAACTAGACAGAAGCCTGCATGACGCAGCAAAAGATCCTGTGTGCCTCAACAAAGAGATCTCCTGTGCCACAACTAAGACCCAACACAACCAATAAATAAACAAATAAATAAAATTTTAAAAAAGAGAAGTTTAAAAAAAAAAAGAAAAGAACTAAAGTTTTGGGTATAGAGGTTAATGATAAACTCGGTAAGGAAACTCTGTTTTAGGGGAACTTAGTTTCATTTACTCACCATAGAGAAGTTTACAGCTCTCAGGTGTCTTAGAATCTACTGGGAGGTTGATAATATGGTAAGTGCAAACAAAGAGGATTGAGCAGGATGACAAAAGAACCAAAAAGGAGAAACTCACAACTCTGCCCAGGAGAAAAAGAAGATTCCTAGAACAGAAATCCTCTCAGCTGGGCTTTGACATACATGCTGAGGATGTTTATGGTGAAATTTGCCTACTCTGAGTTTTCCTAGTATTGATCCAAAGTTCCCTCTCTCTCTCTCTTTTTTTTTTTAACCTACTTCTCTAGCAGGTTCTGTGGGAACACGGCTACTTAGAGTGATGATTTAATCAATCATGCCTATGTAATGAAGCCTCCATTAAAAAGTCAAAAGGAGGAGTTCAGAACACTTCTACATGCCACCGTGCCAGGCCCCAAACCCCATGAGGATAGAAGCCCCGTTGTTTGTTCACCTTATTTATTTCTTCATCTGGCTATTGATTCACATCCTTTAATATCCTTTGTAGTGAACAAATAATCTAGTGAATAAACAATTTTCCTTAGTTCTGTGAGCAGTTCTAGCAAATTAACCAAACCCAAGGAGGGTGTTGTGGCATCCTCCAATCTATAGCCAGTGGCTCAGAAGCACAGGTTAACAAGGTGGGTTTGTGATTGGCATCAGAAATGGAAGCTGTCTTATAAAAACTGAGCCCTTAACCTGTGGAATCTGGTGGTATTTCCAGGTAGAGAGTGTCAAAATTGAGTTGAATCATAGGACACACAGCTGGTGTCAGAGCATCGCTTGATTGTGTGAGGGCCCCCTCCCCACGCTGAAAGTGGTGAAGAAACAATAAAGCCCAATCAATATGCTACTTGGAGGTAGTAAAAAAATACTACACTTGGGGATACAGATGAGCAACTATTAACTACAACAGAGAGTGAGATAATTATGACAGTGGAAGTACGGTGTTACTGTAGTTTTAGAAAGGCTTACAGCATCAGAAATGGATTCCTAAATTAAGTGATAGCTAGCCTAGGATTTGAAACAAAGTTAAAAACCTTGAGTTAGGCAGACAAAGATTGTTGTGAGAGTCAGGGAAAACGATGCTGTAAATGAAGAGAATAGGATGTGCCAAGGCCAGCAGTGCAAGAGCATAAGATGTTAGGATAACTACAAAAGTCTGGTGAATGTGGAGTTGTAGAAGTCAACAGGTGGGTATGAAGGAGAGGAGTGAAAGAGCGTTAAATAGGATAAAATAGCTTCAAAGCCTTGTAAACCACATTAACAAATTGGAATCCATACCGCAGTAATGTGGAATCACTCAAGTGATTACTAAGGTCATGGAATGCTTCAATCATATTTAAATCTTACAACCATAACTCTGGCTGCAGGGTGGAGCATTGTTTGGTGGGAAGATCAATTTGGCCAGGAGTCCAAACGACATTGCTGAATGGCTCGAACTGTGGGAAAGGTGTTGTGATGGAGAAAAAAAAATTGATTTATAGTCCTCATAAGCTTTAGGTTTAATTTATCCTTACATGAATTTACATGTTTGAGGAGAATACTTATTATGTTTCAGAAATTGTAAAAATTCTTGATAGCCTTATAACAGCAAAGTATTTCAGGCTCCTTTTCTCAACTGTAAATTGGGATTCTACTACTAATATTAATGTAAATAGTACTTGATTTGCTCTTAGGATATCATAGAGGAGCTCATATTTAAACACTTTCTTGAAGTATAGTTAAGACATGGACATACCCAGAATAAGCGTATGGCCTGAATTTTCCTGGTAAAAGAGAAGTTTCAGCACAAATAATATGCAAACATTGAATATGAAAGGGATACTACAATCTAGGGACTATCAGTGAAATTACTGTGACACAGATTAGAAAAGTAAATGAGGCCAGTTTGTAGATAATCTTGATATCACTCAGAAATTTTTCACTTAATCTTATAGACAAATAGTAATCAGTGGATTTCGTGAGAAAAGCATATAGTGTGCTTACTGCAGAAGAAATGGCATTTCAGTTTTACATAGAGAAAGATGAACTAGAAGTAGAATACTTCTAACTGAAAATATTTCATTTTCCCTCACTCTGAAGATTTATGAAATGAAATAGAAAAAATTATTCATAAGTGGTGAGGGCCGTGAACGTGTGTCAGAAGTATTTGAGGAGGCACAAATGCTTTTGCAAATGTAAATAAAGGGAAGGCAGAGACAAGGGAAAAGATTTGAATCTTGTGCTAAAGTTTTTCTAGAAAGTTGGGCTGCTGTCCTGAATAGTGATAGATGAGTGTTGAGGGTATGGGTTAAATAAAGGGTGTGTGAACACTGAAAGAGGACAGCGTTTTGAGACATGGTGATTTAACAACAGT
The DNA here is from genome assembly GCF_949774975.1 of Lagenorhynchus albirostris. Classification (NCBI taxonomy): domain Eukaryota; kingdom Metazoa; phylum Chordata; class Mammalia; order Artiodactyla; family Delphinidae; genus Lagenorhynchus; species Lagenorhynchus albirostris. The sequence continues at coordinate 102,284,884 of NC_083099.1, forward strand.
TTGTGAAAGCCTTAGGAAGCAAGGATTTTGCTGAATCTTCCATGAGAAAGAGAAGGTGGGATAACAATCATGATCTTTGGGGCAACGAGAATCTTATTATTCATCAGGAAATTTCTTTGGGTCTGTGTCAAAGACTCAGTACTTCAGATGAAAAATGCTTGAAGAAAACCTATTCTGAGAGCTGTCTATGTTATGGGGAAAGTCAGATTAAAAAAATGCAAGTGGTTAACCCAGGTTCTAGGAATGCCTGAAAATGGGAATAAACTCCAAACAACTCCATCACTTCCAATTTATTTCAAATGAAGAGAAAGGAAATAATTCAACTTATAATATGTAGAACAAAGTTATAATCTGTATAATCGGTAATTGAGTTCAACTTGATTCTTTTTTCAGTCTCTCATAATGTGCACACTGTATAGAATATTTTAAATTTGATTGTGATTTGGGGTCATTTAATGACTGAATTCGGCAAACTAATTTAATTATGAAAAATTTCATTTAACTTGAATAAAACATGAAATGCAACCACTGTTTATTAATCTTTTGCTTTTAGCTTAATTGATATGTCTGATACTTTATGAGTAAATCATCCCACTAAACTGTTCTGTTTTTCCCATAATGAAATGATCTCTATCCATGCCCCTCTAATGTAGCAGTAATACAGATAACACTGAGCAATGTAAAGCCTGACAGGTTGGTTTTTTTTCTTTATTGTAATGCAAGTGCCTGACTTAAGCTTTCATTGCCATGGCATCCACTTCAAAGCCAGCTATTGTGAATAAACACCTGGCCAGCCACATAACTAGATAAAGAGCTCAGTTGCCTCCCCCAATTGAGGCTCCTTTGTTTTAGAGATCTGGGTTGATTTTGATAATTGACCAGTTGTGCCATTTGCTTTTTCTCTTCCTGAGGTTTAAATTCTCTCTCTTATGTTTTAAATTCACCAATAAAGAGTGAGCCCAGGAAATCCTAGGCTCCCATCCTCAACACCAATAAAAGCAGAACCCCAGGCTTGAGCACTAAGCTCTCTACCTGCTATCTTGCTGTGTGGCCCCAGGTGTACTGTGTAATTTCCAGGTCCTGTAAGTAATAAATCTTTATTTTTTCAAAGTTTCTGATGGTTATTGCTGAAGGATGTCTTCAGTCATAATATGAACCACAAGTGCCGGTCCAACAACATTGGTTATTGATAGGTTGAGACTAGCACAAAACACACTGCATATGACTTAGAAAACATTTACATCTTTAGCTTACAGATACAATTTTACATGTTAAAAAATCCCATTCTTTGGTATAATTTTTCTAGTTTTTAATATACTACAAAACTGATTTTTAACAATATGATTTTAAAATGTGAGGCTTAATTATGGGAAATTCTATGATATGTAAGAAAAACTTGAAATATAAATTTAAAAAATAACAACAAAAGAAAAAGCTGTATACCTACAAAGAAAACATAGCACCAATTCAGCAGACATATATGTTCGATATGAGTATTGTTTTAAAAGATTTTGCTGAATCCATAATATTTGAGACAATGTAAAATCTATTGTATGCTTTCTCTTTTAAAAAGAGTGTTCTACTGAAAACAGCAGCAACAAAAACTATCAAGATATTGTGAGGTTAGCATAGCCAACTTTATCCCTCCCTTGGATATTAATAAAAACACAAATACAGTATTACTGTTTTTGTTGTCTCCAGTAAGGGTGGAAATAGTCAAAAGGGAGAAACAATTTACAAGAGGCACCAAGGTTAAAACATAAACCAGTTCCAAATTCATGACAACCTGATAGTGAAATCCTACCTGGATCGCAGTAGAAATGCCCATGTTATCATGTGCAAATCTGAATTCCTGCACCTACAGTAAATGGGAGATAAGGCAGGGGGAGTTGTTTACTCATGACACCCTTGGCAATGTTTTTCAACTATTTTTGTGCACAAAAATTACCAGAAAAGCTTTTTAAATATAACTTTGTGTTCCCATCCTCTGTCCACTGTGGTATACTTGTCACTGATGTTGTCCAAGATATGCATTTTAACAAGCTCCCTAGTTGATTCTGTTGTGATACCAGATGAGAGTTAAGAGGCAATAGTAAAAAAAACTATTTCAATAATTTTGAAAAAGCAAAAGAAATTTCAATAATTTTGGAGGATGAAAAGTGATTGTTGGAGAGTTATTTTATTAAAACAAGCAAAATAGAAAAGAAAGAAAGAAAGAAAGAAAGAAAGAAAAAAAAAAAAAGCTACTGTGACAACAGAGAGGGAGTCCAAGTAGAAGCTATGCCTGAGAGGTTCTGAGCCTGGTGGCACAAGGAGATAAGGGGTTAAAATCTGATAGATCGATGGAGACTCTATTTTGACCATCTAGAACCCTAATTTACCATCTTATGGAGACAATGAACTCTACTCACCCTAATTCAGGCAGGAAACCATAGTTGTAGTGCATGGGTAATTGTACTGGAATGATATAAGAAAAGAGGAAACTAGAGAGAGTGTGAGGCTGGTGCTGAAAAAAAGGGTGTAAGTAGAAATCTGGAAACTGAATTGTAAAATTACCAGCCATATTCTCTCCCTGCTCCCAGAAAACCAGCAGCAAGAATCGTATGCCCTAGATAGGAGACTGGAGGGGTTTCCACCACTGATAATTGGGGCAGAATCCTCTTATGAAAAGCTGGCTTATTAACTTTCATTAAGGCTTACAAAAATAGTAGGAGATAAGATCAGAGTGCATACTAGAGTAAGACTAAGTAAGATTATTTTGTTGCATACTGACCCTCCAAATTCACTCACAACCCTTGTCTACCCTGCCTTAAAACCTAGGAGTCAAACCAATATATACTATATGCCTTGGTATCTGGTTTGACAAATGGGGGATGGGGAACCTTTTGGAGGTCAGAGGATGGAAGGAAAGGGAGGCAGGTATATTTCTTTTCCTGGCTCAATCTCAACAGTTTCATTTAGGATGACTGCATCTCTTTACCAAAGACTCAGCTCCTATAAAGCAGACCTTTCTAAGCAGCTACCCATTCTGGGCACCAGTAACTCTTTCAGTTTGCTCTGGCAGGCCTAGTGTTGGTAAAGTAACTACATTTTTGTGGACACTGCAATACTTTACCCAGATCCCCCTTCAACAAAGAACACGTCGCCCCAGTGCTAGTGCACTCAGGACTACTCTGAAGGGCCATCATGGTTCCTGAACTGCTTATGGCATCAATTGGGGTTGTCCCTGAGCCTGCTTTACAGCTAGACTTTTATTTCTACTCAATACTGGTTTCTTTCTTTTTATTTTCACAGGTGTTCATCCTGGTCCTGAGGACATTTCTTAATAAACATCATGCATGTGAAACTCAGCCTCAGAATCTGCTTCCTAGAAAATCACACCTAGAATACCTAGAATAATGCACTAATCTATTGTTAGCTCCATAAACTCTAACCACACCTCTGGAAATAGTGAATTAACCAGATGGAATGAGCCATCTTTTGCTACCAGGGAATTGGCTGATACAGCCTTGTAAGACATTTTACTCTCTCTGAATGAGATGGAGAGCTACTAAAGAGTTTTTGGACAGAGGGGTGATAATATGAGATTTAAATCAGATTGATTGACTGATATATGAAGAATATACTATAGGAGGGCAAGGGCAGAAGGAGTGAAGTAGGTTAGGAAACTATTACAAAAATCCAGATATAAGATGATGGTACCTTAGGCCAGTGTTGAAGTGGTGGTAAAACTAGGTCTGATTTGGAATACATTTTGAATATAGAGCTAATTATCTAAGAGATAATGTGAGAGAAAGAGATCATTCAAGTATAATTCCACATTTTGGGGAGTCAGGCTATTAGAGTATTGGAGTTACATTTACTGAGATGGAGATGGTGACTAGAAGAGCAAATTAGACATAAATATTAGAATTTCACTTTTGGACATGCTAATTCTTAGACGCTTTTGGACATCCAACTGAAAAGTCGACTAGACAGTTTTATATACAAGTCTGTACATCAAGGGGATATCAGGCCTAGATATATAAATTTAAAAATCATAAAAATATAGATAATATCTAAAGCCATGTAAGTAAATAAGAGTGTGTATAAATAGAAAAGTGGTTCAAGGGTTAAACCCTGGAGTACCACAAAGTAGTTCGGGGGATTAGAAAGGACCAATAAAGAAGATGGAAAAACAAAAGCCAATGATGTAGGAGGCGAACCAAGAAAGAAATGCTAAAGTATTTGAAGGAGGAGGAAGTGAGCAACTAACTATGCCAAATTCTGCTGATAAATGAAGTAATAAAAGACTGAGAATTACACATTTGGTGTAGCAAAATGAAGATCATTGCTGAGTGGTCAAATGCCCTTTTGGTATACTGGTAGATGTGAAAACCTGACTGGAGTGGATTAAAGAATGAATGGGAGGTCAAGGTGAAAATTAAAAATATAGCCAGCTACTGTAACAAATTTTTCCATAAAGAATCAAAGAAATGTATAAATATATTATTTAGATATATTGACAGAAAAACTATAAGAGACAGCTCATGAATTTTAAAGTATTTTCAGTTCAAAGTGTTTACAAATCAGGGCAAAATACAAGTTTTATAGGTAGCCTCTAGGTAACATTCAAATTTTTAAATGTTCATGCATTGCAGATAATAAATTAATTTTTAAAATATACCCATATATGTATCAGATAGTATTTGCTAATAATCTTACTTTTCCCAAATGAACTAAACTATAAACTCCAGGAGAGCAAGATATTTTTTCTATTTTATTCATTATATTCACAGTCCCTAGAATAGTAACTTGGCACACTGTATCTGTTTTACAAATATTTGTTTGAAGAGATGATAATTATACTAACTTTTCTGTGCACAATAATGCATCTTAGAGAAATTTTTAAATCAAAACACACAGAGATAAACCTACTTCACTTTAATGTCAACTTAAAGTTCTAATGTCTAATTAATGCTATTTATAGATAATGTATGTCTCTACTTTCAAACATCTTTTCAAATTGGAATGCTATTAATTTGTATTATATTAATTGTTACCTGGAATTTTGTGAAATAGTCTTCCATCTTCAAGTAAATTGAGGAATGAGCAGTAAATATGCTTTAGCAACAAATAATTATGAACCCTAAATACCCATGTATAGAATATTTAGTCCTAGATTAATCTATGAAAACTAAATCTGACACTATGTACAATAGATCCTCATTCAATTCTACAATATATCCTCATTACATTACTGCATGACAATCAGGAACAGCTATTAAAGGTTAGTATAAATAAGAATCGTCCATGAGTCATTCCATACATATAAAAACTAAGGGTAACATGTTGTCCTGCATATGAGAATGGAGCTCAGCAGCTAAAAGCAACTGCAATGGTTTACACCAATAAAACTATTTTAAAATGTGGAGAGAGTTGATTTCTGTTTGTTCATTTGTTAGTTTTAATTAGAAGATGCTTTCAGAATAAAATTTGGAAATATCTTTTATACAAGGGAATTTCACAAGTGCTAGCACCTGCTAATATTTTATTTCCTTTACTAAGATAACTAATAGATAAGAGTCCAATGTTTAAATATTGTATCTTGCAAGCTATTGCCATTATTTTCTACTACATATTAGCTTTCCCTTTGCCATACCCCATGTTCTTTAACCTCACCTCAGTCTGCCCAGGCATATTATTTCCCAGGGATCTGTAAAGTAAAATGCAGCAGTCATATTAATAATAATATGCCTTATTATTATCATTTAGTGATAAGCCTGATGACCCTTAAAAAGACTCATACGTAGAAAAAGCAGGACTGTAGCATGAAATTGTTACCTCTGTCCTAATTCAAGCTTTCCTCTTTCTCTACAGATCTGTATCATAGTTTATTAACTATGGCAAGAGATTGCAGGAGGTAAGGAGGGTATATGATCAATGCAGAAAATTCAAAACAATTCTATTATGTTTCTATTCTATGCATGAACCACCTATATGTAGGATATAATTTTTAAAAAATTAGGTCCCTTTTTACTTATTTTCCATTGTCCAAGTTGTTATTCAAAATGTGAATAAAATTTTCAAACCACTTATTTGCTAGATATCTAAATAACTCCATAAGCAAGTCCTGCATATTTTTTCAGTCATGAAATTCAAAATAGTTGTGCAATAATTAGTTGCATTATGATTCATGGTTCTAATGAACCAATATACTTATATAAATTTTTTAAAAGCTGACTATTTGTGATTTATTATATTTATCATTACTTAGTATACTATCAGAGCAGTATCAACATAAATGGCACATTAAACTAAGTATATTTTTCTAATATTATTTGATTGCATAGTAATCAGGAAATTCATTGTTATGGCTTCCTTTTACAATAAAAACACTTTGTTCTCCACATGACCACATAACACTTAAGTTCCTTTTTCAGAAAGCACTTATACAATATCTGAAGATCATAAGTGAACTGTGGTCAAGTAATAAAGACTACATTTTAATGCATATATGAAAAAAATATTTATCAACATTATGCTGAATTTCTATTTATAAAAGGAAACAAAATTGGAATTTATCTGTTTTAAAACCTCTAAGGCTGCAAAACTCAATCTAGTTTTGGTTTAGTATTATAATTTGTCATTGATTCAAATTTAATGCTATGCTCAAAATTTTTCTGTTAAAGTTGAATTTTCTATTGCTGTCTACTGATTTGTAAAATGACAAGAATTATTGAAACATGTCTCAGTTTTTGTCATAGATTATTTCAAAAATGGCTTCAATCACTTCCTCTTTTAATTACCCTCTGCAATTGGACTTTGTAGATCTTCTCATTAAGTGGGAGTTTATAATATTCCATACCTTGCATGAGGACTAGGCTTGCGACCGCTGTGGACAATGGAATGTAACAGAACTGATGATGTACCCATTCTGAGTTTAGGCATCGTTCTATACTCTCTCTCAGAGTCCTGTTGCCACCATGTGAGTGAACTCTAGAGAACCTACTGGATGAAGACAAATGGCTCAGTCATCCCTATCACCCCTGCTGATTGCCAGCTAATCCCTAACATCTGAGGGAGACAATATTATACCACATTCCGCCAACCGGCTATAAATATCATGAATGAGGGCAGTGGAAATTAGCGGAGGCTGGTTCAGATCCAAGGAACTGCCTAACTGACTGATAGACTTGTGAGCAATAATAGGGTGTTGCTGTTTAAAAGCATTAAATTGTGGGGTGCTTTGCTATGCAGCAAAAGAAGACTGATACAGCCCTATATGAAACCCATGAAATATTTTTCTTGGTACTTCTGCAGTCTAAACAAAATAGGCCCCTGTGAATTCTACTATGTGATGAAATTATTATAGTGCTGAGAAAGCATACATAAATTGATTTGAGAAATCTAAAATCTTTCATTTATTTGGGAGCCTCCCAAATTTTGGTACCTTAATTGTGAAACTGAAGGATGCATGATAATTCTATTATTGTCCAAGAGATATGGACAAAATGGTAATACATATGTTGAGCAAATCATAGAATACTGCATCCAAGAGCACTGTAGGTAGTTTGAAGGAGTTAAAGATAAACTTAAGATAAACAAAAAATAAACTTGATGTGCTAGAAAAGGGGCTCATTATCCTGAAAAGGGGTACAGATAGTCTTATTTTTATTATTATTTTGGTTTGGTTTTGGATCATATGAAAATTAAGTAAAAATTTGGATATCTTCCTTTAACATAGAGTTTATTCTCTTCAAAGTTGATTTTCAAACTGTCAAATGTGTTCTTCAGAGTTAATAAAATAATATGCTCTACGCACACTCTCTTTAACTCAATAATACTATATATTAAAGTCAGATTAACATACTACAGAAGTCCTGCTTTTTCCTAATACCACTACCTTCGAATTACTGGTTGCCGTCACACTCAGTGGGAATCCTAGTATTAACATCTTTTTTTATCTCGATTGGTTTTTCTGTGTTTTCTGCAGAAGCTCATCTAGTTTCACATGGTTGTCTCAGGTTAGTGAAAACTAAAATGAGTATGGGGGAAATGTATGAAGTTCAACCCATTCACTTATTTTTTCAATCTGAGCACTTTTTCTTTGTTTCATAACAAGGGATCCACATCACGTATCTTGGAGACAAGTGATGTCACTATAGAAATACAAAAAATTACTTGAATGCTTTTGTGAAGAGTACAGGAATGCCCTGTCTGGTTCTTGCCACGTGCACATACTTCCAACAAGGCTGGCTTGAAATTAGTAAACAGGGTTCAAGGTGAGAAACAGAGAGAAAATTTTCTGGAATGTAATGTAAATTTTCTGGAATGTAATGTAAATTTTCTGGAATTTTCTGTGATCACAGAAAATTACTATTGAGAAACAAGTTTTAACTATGGACTTGAGAATATAACTAACTAACTAAATAATAAATAAATCCTTAGTAATTAAAATCTTTCTGAGCAAAATTACATGAAATGAAAGATTAAGAGGAAAGGTCCTCTGGTGAAACACGAAAAAAATGCAATTAAAAAGAGAGGCTCAATAGTCATCAATTCATTATTTTGAAAAAGTGGATGCCAGTGTGTTTTGAATATAATTATTAATAGAATTATGTGTTCGTTAGTGACTGCCAATGAGAAAGTAGATTAGTCAAGTGACATAGAGGGAAAAAAAAGGACAAATTGAAAAAAAATTGGACTAAATTAACAAAAACATATTTCTATTGCTAAATTAACTATTTTATTTTCCAAATAATCTAAAGTAAAGCAAAAGATAGACTGTTTAAAATATGGCATTGTGTCTAATTCTAAAAAATATGTTGCTATTTCATTTTGAGTATTTATGTTTAACTGAGAAGAATATCTCATCAAATGCTTTTGCTAATGAGCTTCATATCTGGATTATCTATTTCAGTCTTGTGACATGAGTTTATATTAATGTATATGATATATTTTATGTATATTTGTCTTAATCTCTATGTAAGGATAGTGTATTATAAGTTTTCTACAGGTCTTGGTTCAGATCTCTCTTCTGTATATGAATATTGCAAGCATCAGTAACTCTAAGAAGAAGAAAACAAACTCTAAATAGAAGATAGTTCCCAAGTCACACAACTCTTGGGTCAAAGAAAATTTCAAGATACATGTGTATTCAATAAGAATATTTTGAAAAAGTATCCAAAAATGTTAATCCTCTTTCTTGCTTACTAAATGAATGCTATGAAATCAATGAACCTAGAAATGCTATAGGCCATTCCTCTAAAAAGACTTCTGTTTTAATAACTGATAACCCTAGAGGGCAGTCATTATTCAGAAAGGTACTCTACAGCATCTAGGGGTTTAATATGAACTGTGATTAATGTGACTCTGATTAAACACTGTGTAATACAGAGATTTCAATTTGAATTTTTAAATTAGCTTACTTTCTTACCATGCCTAAAATCAAACATCAACTTTAAGCATTAAAATTGAAATAAAATGTAAGGGAAAGGGTAAATTTTCAATCAGAAATTATATTTTTTATCAATTTACTTTTAACTTATTAAATATATTTTTTTCACCTTTGCCTTGCAAAAAGGCTAGTAAGAAGAAAGAAAAAAAAGCACAGCATGACAATTCACTAGAAACTTTTTAAAGGAAATGATGGCAAATCATCATATAAAAATGTTCTTAGGAAAACTCAAACACATGATACTCCTGTGCTTCTACTGTAAGCAAAAATATAAATTAAAAATAAGAGACTTAATTCTCCCTGTTGAAAATAAGGGAATACATTTCCCTCCCCGAATTTTTCTTTGAGCACTTACTGGAGAAAACTTGTAAGTGCTTTCTCCTTTTGAAAGGAGATTAGACTTCTCCCCTTTGAAGACTAGATTGACCTTTTGTCAGCTTTATGACCCAGGAATGTCTTCCTCAAGAACCTGGGAACATCTCTTTGAAATGCAAACTTCAAGAGAATTTCTCCCAGTTTCTATGGGAGGGTAGGAGCCTAACTTCAGTGGGAGCCTTGCCCGAAATTGCAAAACTTCCTCCTGTCACAAAGACAGGAGAAGAGATAAAACCAATTAATTAACACAAATATTCACCCCACAGATGGTCACCCCAATTATCAGGTAAAATTAGGTGAATATTGTGTAAAAAATGGTTCTGTCAAGTCCTCTTACTTGAGGACTAGTTACTGTTTACCTTGAAAACATACATGTAATGGGTTGTATCTGCTTGGATACATAAGGGCATGAACTTCCTTTCTATCTTAGCAACCTCTGAGCTAATTGCCTGTTATGGGCATCATACTCTGGCTTAATGCTTCTTCAACAATAAAGGTGTTCTCTTTCTCTACTACCACTGTGGAAAGGCTTTCTGGAGTGGGAGATAAAATTTTGTCTTTAATTGTAATTCTGCAATACTATCTAACACAAAGTTCAGTTCTTCAGCAACCCTGCAGACTGCTTGATGACTGGAGGTGAGAAAGGAGGTGAAGCATGGGAGAGAGGTATATGGAGAGGTGAAAAATGAAAGCCTCGTAGAAACTATGTTTGGGATACTTCGGAGGGAAATTCTCTGTAGAGGAGACACCAGAAAATTAAACCAGAGATGCCTAACACACGGAAAACTTTGGAAAAAATTTAAATTATAATACATATGCTAAAACATTTTATGTTCAACATAGTTACAGTATTATGTTTTAATTATACATAGTCATATTTGTGGGAGGAAAACTCTGGAAAAAGTGCATTTAACAATGGCATTTACGACCTTCAAGATGGCGGAGGAGTAAGACGTGGAGATCACCTTCCTCCCCACAAATACATCAAAAATACAACCTATTGAATGATGGCAGAAGACCTCAGACTTCCCAAAAGCAAGAAAATCACGATGTACCTGGGTAGGGCAGAAGAAAAAAGAAAAAACAGAGACAAAACAATAGGGACAGGACCTGCACCTCTGGGAGGGAGCTGGGAAGGAGGAAAAGTTTCCAAACACTAGGAAGCCCCTTCAATGGTGGAGACGGTGGGGGGAGGAGGGGGGTGGCAGGGTGGAGGAAGCTGCGGAGCCACGGAGGAGAGCGTAGCAACAGGGCTGCAGAGGGCAAAGCAGAGAGATTCCCGCACAGAGGATCAGTGCCGACCAGCACTCCCCATCCCGAGAGGCTTGTCTGCTCACCCACCGGGAGGGGTGGAGGCTGGGAGCTGAGGCTCCAGCTTCGGAGGTCAGATCCCAGGGAGAGGAGTGCGGTTGGCTGCATGAACACAGCCTGAAGGGGGCTAGTGCGCCATAGCTAGCCGGGAGGGATTCCGGGGAAAAAAGTCTGGACCTGCCTAAGAGGCAAGAGACCATTGTTTTGGGGTGCGCGAGGAAAGGGGATTCAGAACACTGCCTAAATGAGCTCCAGAGATGGGCACGAGCCGCGGCTATTTGCATGGACCCCAGAAACGGGCATGAAACACTAAGGCTGCTGCTGCAGCCACCAAGAAGCCTGTGTGCAAGCACAGGTCATTAGCCACACCTCCCCTCCCAGGAGCCTGCGCAGCCCGCCACTGCCAGGGCCCCATGATCCAGGGACAACTTCCCCAAGAGAACACACGGTGTGCCGCAGGCTGTTTCAATGTCATACCAGCTTCTGCCGCTGCAGGCTTGCCCCACATTCTGTACCCCTCCCTACCCACGGCCTGAGTGAGCCAGAGTCCCCTAAGCAGCAGCTACTTTAACCCCGTCCTGTCTGGGCAGGGAATAGATGCCCTCAGGCAACCTACAAGCAGAGGCGGGGCCAAATCCAAAGCTGAACCCCAGGAGCTGTACTAACAAAGAAAGGGAAATTTCTCCCAGCACCCTCAAGAGCAGCGGATTACAGCTAACAACTTGATGAACCCTGCATCTGTGGAATACCTGAATAGACAAATCATCCCAAAATTGAGGCGGTGGACTTTGGGAAGATTTGGGTAGATTTGGGGTTTGCTTTCTGCATCTAATTTGTTTCTGATTTTATGTTTATCTTAGTTTACTATTTAGAGTTTTTTATCATTAGTAGATTTGTTTATTGATTTGGTTGCTCTCTTCCTCTTTATATATATATATACAAACTTTTCCTTTTTCTCTTTTTGTGAGTGTGTACGTGTATGCTTCTTTCTGTGATTTTGTCTGTATATCTTTGCTTTTACCATTTGTCCTAGGGTACTGTCTGTCCATTTTTTTTTTAAATACACTTTTTAGGACTTGTTATCATTGGTGGATTTGTTTTTTGGTTTGGTTGCTCTCTTCTTTCTTTTTTTCCTTATTACTTTTTATTTTTAATAATTATTTTTTATTTTAATAACTTTTAAAATTTTTCTTCCTTTTTCCTTTTTTTCTCCATTTTCTTCTGAGCCATGTGGCTGACAGGGTTTTGGTGCTCCAGCCAGGTGTTGGGCCTGTGCCTCTGAGGTGGGAGAGCCAAGTTCAGGACGTTGGTCCACCAGAGACCTCCTGGCTCCATGTATTATCAAAAGGAAAAATTCTCCCAGAGATGTTCAAGTCAATGCTAAGACCCAGCTCCACTCAACGACCAGCAAGCTACAGTGCTGGACACCCTATTCCAAACAACTAGGAAGACAGGAAGACAACCCCACCCATTAACAGAGAGGCTGCCTAAAATCATAATAAGGTCACACACACCCCAAAACACTCTACTGGAGGCGGTCCTGCCCACCAGAAAGACAAGATCCAGCCTCATCCACCAGAACACAGGAACAAGTACCCTCCACCAGGAAGCCAACACAACCCACTGAAACAACCTTAGCCACTGGTGGCAGACACCAAAAACAACGGGAACTATGAATGTACAGCCTGTGTAAAAGAGACCCCAAACACAGTAACTTAGCAAAATGAGAAGACAAAGAAACATACAGCATATGAAGGAGCAAGGTAAAAACCCACCAGACCAAACAAATGAAGAGGAAATAGGCAGTCTACCTGAAAAAGAATTCAGAGTAATGATAGTAAAGATGATCCAAAATCTTGGCTATAGAATGGAGAAAATACAAGAAACATTTAACAAGGACCTAGAAGAACTAAAGAGCAAAGAAACAATAATGAACAACACAATAAATGAAATTAAAAATCCTCTAAAAGGAATCAATAGCAGAATAACTGAGGCAGAAGAACAGATAAGTGGCCTGGAAGATAAAATAGTGGAAATAACTACTGCAGAGCAGAATAAAGAAAAAAGAATGGAAAGAACTGAAGACAGTCTTAGAGACCACTGGGACAACATTAGATGCACCAACATTCGAATTATAGGGGTCCCAGAAAAAGAAGAGAAAAAGAAAGGGACTGAGAAAATATCTGAAGAGATTATAGTTGAAAACTTCCTTAATATGGGAAAGGAAATAGTTAATCAAGTCCAGAAAGCACAGAGAGTCCCATACAGGATAAATCCAAGGAGAAACATGCCAAGACACATATTATTCAAACTACCAAAAATTAAATACAAAGAAAAAATATAAAAAGCAGCAAGGGAAAAACAACAAATAACATACAAGGGAATCCCCATAAGATTAACAGCTGAACTTTCAGCAGAAACTCTGCAAGCCAGAACGGAATGGCAGGACATATTTAAAGTGATGCAAGGGAAAAAACTAAAACCAAGATTACTCTACCCAGCAAGGATCTCATTCAGATTCGACGGAGAAATTAAAACCTTTACAGACAAAAAAAGCTAAGAGAATTCAGCACCACCAAACCAGCTTTACAAAAAATGCTAAAGGAACTTCTCTAGGTAGGAAACACAAGAGAAGGAAAAGACCTACAATAACAAAGCCAAAACAACTAAGAAAATGGTAACAGGAACATACATATCGATAATTACCTTAAATGTAAATGGATTAAATGCTCCCACCAAAAGATATAGACTGGCTGAATGAATAGAAAAACAAAACCCATATATATACTGTCTAGAAGACACCCACTTCAGACCTACAGACACATAAAGATTGAAAGTGAGGGGATGGAAAAAGATATTCCATGCAAATGGAAATCAAAAGAAAGCTGGCATAGCAATTCTCATATCAGAGAGAGTAGACTTTAAAACAAAGACTATTACAAAAGACAAAGAAGGAGACTACATAATGATCAAGGGATCAATCCAAGAAGAAGATATAACAATTGTAAATATTTATGCACCCACCATAGGAGCACCTCAATACATAAGGCAAATGCTAACAGCCATAAAAGGGGAAATCGACAGTAACACAATCATAGTAGGGGACTTTAACACCCCAATTTCACCAATGGACAGATCATCCAACATGAAAATAAATAAGGAAACAAAAGCTTTAAATGATACATTAAACAAGATGGACTGAATTGATATGTATAGAACATTCTATCCAAAAACAACAGAATATGCTTTCTTCTCAAGTGCTCATGGAACATTCTCCAGGATAGATCATATCTTGGGTCACAAATCAAGCCTTGGTAAATTTAAGAAAATTGAAATAGTATCAAGTATCTTTTCCGACCACAATGCTATGAGACTAGATATCAATTACAGGAAAAAAATCTGTAAAAAATACAAACACGTGGAGTCTAAACAATATACTACTTAATAACCAAGAGATCACTGAAAATATCAAAGAGGAAATCAAAAATTAACTAGAAACAAATGACAATGAAAACATGATGACCCAAAACCTATGGGATACGGCAAAAGCAGTTCTAAGAGGGAAGTTTATAGCAATACAGTCCTACCTTAAGGGCTTCCCTTGGTGGCGCAGTGGTTGAGAGTCTGCTTGCCGATGCAGGGCACGTGGGTTCGTGCCCCGGTCCAGGAAGATCCCACATGCCATGGAGTGGCTGGGCCCGTGAGCCATGGCCGCTGGGCCTGCGCATCCAGAGCCTGTGCTCTGCAACAGGAGAGGCCACAACAGTGAGAGGCCCACGTACCACAAAAAAAAAAAAAAAAAAAAGCAAGAAACATCTCAAATAAACAACATAACCTTATACCTAAAGCAATTAGAGAAAGAAGAACAAGAAAACCCCTTTCTTAGCAGAAGGAAAGAAATCATAAAGATCTGATGAGAAATAAATAAAAAAGGAATGAAGGAAACAGTAATAAAGATCAATAAAACTAAAAGCTGGTTCTTGGAGAAGATAAACAAAATTGATAAACCATTAGCCAGACTCATCAAGAAAGAAAAAGGGAGAAGACTCAAATCAATAGAATTAGAAAAGAAAAAGAAGTAACAACCGACACTGCAGAAATACAAAGGATCATGAGAAATTACTACAAGTAATTATATGCCAATAAAAAGGACAACCTGGAAGAAATGGACACATTCTTAGAAATGCACAACCTTCTGAGACTGAACCAGGAAGAAATAGAAAATATGAACAGACCAATTACAAGTAATGAAACTGAAACTGTGATTAAAAATCTTCCAACAAACAAAAGCCTAGGAACGGATGGCTTTACAGGAGAATTCTATCAAACATTTAGAGAAGAGCTAACACCTATCCTTCTCAAACTCTGCCAAAATATAGCAGAGGGAGGAACACTCCCAAACCCATTCTACAAGGCCACCATCACCCTGATACCAAAACCAGACAAAGATGTCACAAAGAAAGAAAGCTACAGGCCAATAACACTGATGAATATAGACGCAAAAGTCCTCAATAAAGTACTCGCAAACAGAATCCAACAGCACATTAAAAGGATCATACACCATGATCAAGTGAGATTTATCCCAGGGCTGCAAGGATTCTTCAATATACGCAAATCAATCATTGTGATACACCGTATTAACAAATTGAAGAATAAAAGCCATATGATCATCTCAATAGATGCAGAAAAAGCTTTCGACAAAATTCAACACCCATTTATGATAAAAACCCTACAGACAGTAGGCATAGAGGGAACTTACCTCAACATAATAAAGGCCATATATGACAAACCCACAGCCAACATCATTCCAAATGGTGAAAAACTGAAACCATTTCCACTAAGATCAGGAACAAGACAAGGTTGCCCACTATCCCCACTATTACTCAACATAGTTTTGGAAGTTTTAGCCATAGCAATCAGAGAAGAAAAAGAAATAAAAGGAATCCAAAACAGAATAGAAGAAGTAAAATTGTCACTGTTTGCAAATGACATGATACTATACATAGAGCATCCTAAGGATGCCACCAGAGAACTAGAGCTAATCAATGAATTTGGTAAAGTTGTGGGATACAAAATTAATGCCCAGACATCTCTTGCTTTCATATACACTAATGATGAAAAATCTGAAAGAGAAATTAAGGAAACAGTCCCATTTACCATTGCAAGGAAAATAATAAAATACCTAGGAATAAAGCTACCTAAGGAGAAAAAAGACCTGTATGCAGAAAACTATAAGACACTGGTGAAAGAAATTAAAGATGATACAAACAGATGGAGAGATATACCATGTTCTTGGACTGGAAGAATCAACCTTATGAAAATGACTATACTACCCAAAGCAATCTACACATTCAATGGAATCCCTATCAAACTACCAACAGCATTTTTCACAGAACTAGAACAAAAAATTTCCCAATTTGTATAGAAACACCAAATACCCTGAATAGCCAAAGCAATCTTGAGAAAAAAAAAACGGAGCTGGAGGAAACAGGCTCCCTGACTTCAGACTATAATACAAAGCTACAGTAATCAAGACAGTATGGTACTGGCACAAAAACAGAAAGATAGATCAATGGAACAGGATAGAAAGCCCAGAGATAAACTCACACACATATGGTCACCTTATTTTTGATAAAGGAGGCAAGAATATACAATGGAGAAAAGACAGCCTCTTCAGTAAGTGGTGCTGGGAAAACTGGACTGCTACACGTAAAAGAACGACATTAGAGCACTCCCTAACACCATACACAAAAATAAACTCAAAATGGATTAAGGACCTAAATTTAAGGCCAGATACTATAAAACTCTTAGAGGAAAACATAGGCAGTACACTCTATGACATAAATCACAGCAAGATCCTTTTTGACCCACCTCCTAGAGTAATGGAAATTAAAAAAAATAAACAAATGGGACCTAATGAAACTTAAAAGCTTTTGCACAGGAAAGGAAACCATAAATAAGATGAAAAGACAGCATTCAGAATGGGAGAAAATACTTGCAAATGAAGCAACTGACAAAGGATTAATCTCCAAAATATACAAGCAGCTCATGCAGCTCAATAACAAAAAAACAAACAACCCAATCCAAAAATGGGCACAAGACCTAAACAGACATTTCTCCAAAGAAGACACACAGAGGGCCAACAAACACATGAAAAAATGCTCAACATCACTAATTACTAGAGAAATGCAAATCAAAACTACAATGAGGTATCATCTCACACCAGTCAGAATGGCCATCATCACAAAATTTACAAACAATAAATGCTGGAGAGGGTGTGTAGAAAAGGGAACCCTCTTGCACTGTTGCTCGGAATGTAAATTGATACCACCACTATGGAGAACAGTACGGAGGTTCCTTAAAAAAGTAAAAATAGAACTAGCATATTCCCTGATAAAACCATAATTCAAAAATATCCATGTACTTTAATATTCATTGTAGCTCTATCTACAATAGCAAGGATATGGAAACAACCTAAATGTCCATCAACAGATGAATGGATAAAGAAGATGTGGCATATATATATACAATGGAATATTACTCAGCCATAAAAACGAACGAAACTGAGTTATTTGTAGTGAGGTGGATGGACCTTGAGTTTGTCATACAGAGTGAAGTAAGTCAGAAAGAGAAAAACAAATACCGTATGCTGACACATATATATGGAATCTAAAAAAAAAAAAAAAAAAAAAAGCTTCTCAAGAACCTCGGGGCAGGACGGAATAAAGACACAGACATAGCAAATGCACTTGAGGACATGGGGAGGGGGAAGGGTAAGCTGGGACGATGTGAGAGAGTGACATGTACTTATATATACTACCAAATGAAAAATGGATGGCGAGTGGGAAGCAACTCCATAGCATAGGGAGGTCAGCTTGGTGTTTTGTGACCACATAGAGGGGTGGGATTGGGAGGGTGGGAGGGAGACACAAGAGGGAGGAGATATGGGGATATATGTGTACATATAGGTGAGTCACTTTGTTATAAAGCAGAAACTAACACACCATTGTAAAGCAATTATAATCCAATAAAGATATTAAAAACAAAAATAATGGCATTTACTAAAATATCAGAATTTTGCAAGTAATAAAAAATCTCCTGTTTTCATTTTCCTTTCCTCTCCTAATTCATTTCAATTCCCACCTCTTCAAAATAAATCTCAAATTATGAATGTGATAAGCATAATATAGGATTTATAAGATAACATAAGGTTTCATCCTATTTTTATTTATTTTTAAAATAAATTTTTAAATTTATTTTTGGTTGCGTTGGGTCTTTATTTTTATTTTATTTTTTTTTTCGTTGGGTCTTTATTGCTGTGCACAGACTTTCTCTAGTTGTGGTGAGCAGGCTCTACTCTTCATTGCAGGGCACGGGCTTCTCATTGTGGTGGCTTCACTTGTTGCGGAGCACAGGCTGTAGGTGCACGGGCCTCAGTAGTTGTGGCACATGGGCTTAGTTGCTTTGTGGCATGTGGGATCTTCCCAGGCCAGGACTCGAACCCGTGTTATCTGTATTGGCAGGCAGATTCTTAACCACTGTGCCGCCAGGGAATCCCTCAACCTATTTTTAAACTCATTTAAAAATCACAGATTATGATAGATTATTTAAAATTATCATAGATCATTGTATATTATTCAAAACCCTATACATGTGTCAGTGTATTTGTCTGAGTGCTAATTATAGACAAATGATTGCACAGTATAACAGGTAATATTAAGTATAAGTAGGTTCAGGCTAGGAAAATAAATCTTAGTAATTAAAAATTGGACTTCTCTTCATATACTGATCCTTCTACAATGGGATGGCCAAGACACTTTCATTTTCTTCTCAAATTCACCATGCTTTTCCCACCAATAAACTTTTGAGATAGTCGAAATTATTGCCATGAAGAAGCTAGTCTCATCGATAGGTCACATGGAAGTGCATGATTTTCTTATAATTCTTAGAATTTCCATATTTCTATTTTAAATGGTTCTGTAATATTATTTTAATTGATGCCACACTCTGTTCTCTGCAGCACACAGAAAAAGATACCCTCAGGCTATAGGGTCTTTACATTCCATGGCTCTTTGAGAATACCAAGGGTTCACTATGCAAACTACTTTCTAGGATGAAACAATCATTTTAAGGAATTAAAAATCTCTCCATTTTTGTAAGTAGATTTCAGATAAACTGGGTTAGCAAGATATTTGTTCTTGAATTCTGCTTTGGACTACCTCAAATGGAGGAGACATAAGGATTATTTTCTCACTTTGGTCAGAAAGAAAATAGGTCATATTTAAACGAATCAATAAAAATTCATTTTTCACTGAAAACACTTCAACATTCATAATGGTCATTAGAGTCCAAAACAAACCAGCTACAAATAACGGAGAAGGAATTGAAGCACTATGGGGACAAAATGTAGAAGGAAGAATTTAGTTGAATTCTGCATTTTTGTTTTATTATTCCAATAAAATTTGTTACTACTCCTTCAGCTTTGGACCATCAATCAAGTGCACAATTTAAATAGAATGTCCCAGTCATTGCATTTGTCCTCACTTCAAGGTCACATTTGAGTTTTTCTAAAGATTTATTTTAACTCAGACTTCACCGTAGAACTGCTTAAGTGATTTCTTTTGTGAGTACAAATATTCAGATAAAATAGTCACAATATCAAATTTCAAGCCATAAACTCTTGAACATTAATAGGAAATATTTTGAATGTTCTGTGTCCATTAAATTACATGGTCTAGGTAGTTTTAAAAGAGGAACTTATTCTGAGTAATTTATTATATAATACAAATTATAATAACAGGGATGTCACCAAATATTTTTGGCAAAATAAATTAACATTTAAGCATGCTGGAACTATAAAATATTAAACATCTATATTTACATAATTTTTGTGTAATGTAATAGTATTAATTCCTTTAACATCAGATATTAACACCAAAAGTCTTCTTAAAAGCTTGGACTCATCTTTCTCTACAAACCCTAATCTCCTTATTTTTCAGATACATAATTTATGTAGCAGTTCAAATCATGGAAGATAAATCAGAAATGGGGGAGGGTTTTGTCTAAGTCCACAACTGCAAGACCGGTCTCTCTGGTTGAAAAATGCTAATATCTAAATCTCAAACCAATGAAATATATGTATACACACATACATATGCATATATAATATATATATTAAAAAAAGACAAAGTGAATCAAATGATTTTATAGTGAGGGTACATAAAATCATGTGATTCACTTCTGACTTCTTTTAAACTGTTTATAGGAAATTGTTATAGCTGAAACCATTAAAAACATGCCCATTTATGTTATGCATTCATTTCTAGAATCTCAATTTCATAGAGCAGCTTGTTTTCTCGGTTTCTCATATTTCAAAGACTCTATTACATGAGAGCAAGAATATTGATTGTATTATTGAATTGAGACATAGAGGATTGGATTTTGAGCTTTCAGTGAGAATTTTTAGAAGACTGAAATGGAGTTGAAGAATTAAATCTTGCATTCATCCAAATAAAATCAAAATGATGAAATTATTTAATTTTATGAAGGAAATGGTGTTAAAAGGCATAGGATATTGATATATTAAAAATTAAAATTTAGTTTGTATGGTCCAGGAAAGGCCGTTGATCAGCTGCAGAAAACTATATCTTAAACTATTTGTTAGAGAAACATATTACAACAAATATTCTCTAAAAACGATTTTCATTTGATCAACTAAAGAACCCATATGCCAGTGGTAGGATTTTATGGAAACTTTAATTTTGGAATTGACTACACATTTGGTAATGAAACCATATACAAGCCCATGTGTCCCTGTCCTTTGAAGTAAAGCCTTTTGCTTTAGTCTCCCAGGCCTCCCTTAGGTCTCTGAAGGCTCACTCAAGAGTTAGTGATTAGGAAATGTGAAGATATAGAAACAAAAAATAGCTGTTGGACTGGGAAACTGGTAACAATTTAGACTATAAATTCACCATACAGTAGAATCACCAAACTCATAGTTCCTTGAAAAATACATATAAAGGCCTGACACACGTTCCTCAGTTGTTTTTTACAGGAAGCAGACCCCCACCAGATGAAAACTGCTGACGTCAAGAACATAGAGTTTAGAATGGCTGAAACCAGAGGTTGATGATGCTTGAAACTTCACCTTGATGCCAACCAATCTGAGAATTGTGCACAAGCTGATCATGCACCTTGCAGCCACCCTCTCTCACACCCCTTCCCTGAAAGCCATTGGGGAGTTTGGGTCTTTTGCGCATGAGCTGCCCATTCTCCTTGCTTGGTGCCCTGCAATAAATGCTGTACTTTCCTTCATCACAATCCAGTGTCAGTAGATTGGCTTTATTGCACACAGGCAAGTGGACACAATTTTTGTTTGGTAACAGTAATAACATTAAATATATATATATATATATATATCTTCAATATATTTCAAGATTTAATTCCTTTCTTAGTAAGAGCATTATATAAATGTCTCCCAAATAAACACCTTGAGTAATCAATATTATATTAATTCTCTCCAATTGAAACACATAAGAAAAGGGGTGAAGAGCAATAACCAACAAGGTAAAACCATGAGTGATACTATATTCGAGCTGGAATGAGATGTGGCTCTGAAGCAAGAGGTTCATTTTTTCCCCTGTAGATCATTACCTGGTTTTGAAAACTATTATGGAAAGGGAATCCCTTCCCCTCAAAATAAATGAATAACCCTTCCAGTTACTATAAAATAATAAGTTTCAATTTACTCTGTCATTTCTTTATTGTGTTAACATAACTAACATTATTTTATATGCTGGAATCCTATTTTCTTGCCTGTAAAGTAAATATTATTGGACTAAATATTAGAGTTTCATAATAATAATAATGGATAGTAATGTTGTTTTAAGAAAGAGAGGAAGGGAGGGAGAGGAAGGAAGGAAGAAAGGGAGGAAGGAAAAAAGGAACGGTCGCTTTACCTTAAGGGGCAAAAAACGAATACCTAGAAATAAACATATTTTTAATAATTAACTTCTTAAAATACTATCAGAACATTCAGTTAATTCTAAAATGCAATTTTACAGTGTTTGTCCACACACACACACACACACACACACACACACACACACACACACACATATATATTAAACCAGATTAAAAATTTCAATTTGTTTAAAATCGAGGTTTAGTTGATATTAAAAAAAATCCTTATCTCCTTAGAGCAATAAATTCTTCTGGCAAATAGATAAAATGAGAAGAATTTTTAAAACAAATTGCTTTCCAGGCTGCATTTAATATCTGAAAGCTCTCTACTTGATTCAATTTTTTCATAAATAGATGTCTCAGTGTAGAAATAAGTGTAACAGAAAATGTCAGTGTAGACCTTGATATATTTTGTATAAATGGAGCTCTATTACCTGCCTCTTCTAACACAAAGTATCAGTAGTTAACTTTAAAACATCTTGCCTTTTTATTTTATTTAATTGCACCATATCTTTAGTCTTTATGTTTTACTTTTGCTATCCTGTGTCTGTAGGAAAAGTCTTAAATGATCGAAAAATCACGTTTCCTCTTTGGCCCTTTTTTTTTCTTATATTTTATACACTGATTCATAGCTTTCTTTTTCCTGTGATCTATTTGTATTCAAAATGGAACTGAATGTCTCTCATATTGCTAGGAACAGGGATTTTCCATCACATTACCTCTGTATTTAGAGAATTCTACTAGGTCCCAAATAAGCAGAGAATTGATTTTTAAGATCTTGATATTAACTCTCTGGGTTCACGCAAGGTCAATTCATCAGTTATTTTTTACTTTATTTTTTCCTTTTTTTCTCCTTTGCCAAAACTACATGATCTACCCCCAGAAAATCTTTTGTCTACATTATACTATATTTCCTGTAGCATTATAAGACCTTTGACCACAATCATTTGTAGTATTAGTTCTTCTTCATTAATCGTATATTTAAAATAATACCAAACAATCTATATTCTCTTTACCCCCTTTAGACATATCCTATCCCCTTTGGAAGCAATAAGGGTCAAGAAAAACAATCAGTGAAGCAGCATGCCATAATTGCCAGGCATACAAGCTAGTTTTCAGGGGTTACTATAGGTCACCAGCAAAATAGGCTCAATTTTATCCCAGTTCTATGATTCTTCTTATGAAGAACAGAATAGGTGAGGTGACATGGATTGATAAACCATGTAGTTTATTTGCAATAGTAGACTAGTTTTGTAGGAGATGCCACAAGCGTGCAGGAATTAAAACTCAGCATTTTAAGTTTTATTTTTAATTTCAAGAAAACCACTTACCACTACAAAAGCAAATTCATTCCCTGTTATTCCACCCTTCATTTCAACCACCTTCAAGTTCTTTCCCAGGACCTCTTTGGAGATGAAGGTAGCTATGAATCCTATTAAATATTTACTTCTTTTTTATGAGGTTTTCTAGTTATTATTTAATTATGGCATGAAATTTGTAATTAGTAATCAGGAATAGAAGATAAGTGGTTTTGCCTTTACTTCTTTGTTCTAACCCCCAAAGTGTTTCTAGTTTATCCTGGTTTTATGAGGACAAAACAGTAAATATTACCCAGCCTTCCTCCCTTTCTTGATGACCAGAGTAATTTTAGCATGGCACATAGAAGTATTTTTTTTCTAAGTATACGTCCCTACTTTTCTCTCCAGAAACAATTATGGTATTATTCTACATTTGCTACCTATCACTGGAGACAACACAAATAATTGAACTGTCAAATCAGACTAATATAAACCAAACATCTTGCTTTGTGTCAAGCTTTATTAATAACTTGTGGTATAGAGGCAATCAATAGGCTCAAATGATGTAGACAGAAATCTAGGACATCAAGAGCAGCTCCCCAGGTCATACAGAAATGTACTCTATATACCAGGATAATAGATGAGGTCTCCAGCTGAGGTTATAGCAGGAGGAGTGTATGAATTTTCAAACACCTCTAGTTTGTACCCCAGAGAGCTACACAGTTTCTATTAGCTTCTCCAGGGAGCCTTGGCCCATGAATCCACAGATACTGGGTTCTCTTTACTATAGGCAATCCTCAACCGGAGACATTCTGCTAATGGCATTTCAGATAACGTCTCTTCCTCCTAGCAAATACCACTTGTCTTTTAACCTAGACATCAGGTGACAGTGATTAGATCTAGCTACGTATCTTTTTTCTTCCTTCCCAAGGCCCCCCAGTGAATGCACATCAGGCCAGCTGCTGTCTACAGCTCTTTTGCTAGAACTATAATTTTGATTTGAATACCATAGATTTGCCAGAACAAATTTGTGTGACCCTATGATATATAAAGAAAACATCCAGCTCAGGTCTGTCATTTTTCCCAGCTTGCAGTGATCTCGCCTCTGTCTCTCTCTCTGGGTGTGTTTCCTGCCACGTTCCTCCTCATTCTACAACCTCCATACCAAATGACCTTGCCTCTGCCCCTTGCAGTTCCTCCTCAGCAACCAAGTTACATGTCTCTGACAGGAACACCTTCAATCAGTTTTCTCTGACCCACTGATTCCAATTTTTCTGTGAAGATTCAACACAGGCATCACCTACTTCAGAAATTCTTCTATCTGACCCCAATATGAGAAATGATGACATTTCCCAGGCTCATGCCACTCCATGCCTATCTTTATTGATATTAATAGTTACCACACTCTACTAACATTTTCTCATGATGTGGTTTGTCGTCTTGGTATTGCTGCATTCCTAAGAGCTAATCCATATTGTCACAATGAACATTTCAATTTCATAAATAAACAATAGGAAGTTCTAAGTTACTAAATAAACACATGCTTAATGAAAAAAAAAAAACAAAAACAAACCTGCTCTCTAAAACAATTACAATTTTTTCGTGGGAAAAAAAAAAAATCCGGCAAGATACTGGCCATGCACCAGCAAATAAGATAGCTAGAACCTTGCTTTCACATGAAGGCATAGTGTAATGTTTCTCTACCAGCCATCTATGTCAGGATCCTTTGGGTGGTCAGGAAACTAATTTAAATGAAGACTTCTAGGGCAACCCAAGGCCAAAAAATTAGAATCTCTGAGGTTAGATCCTAGGAATCTGTACTTTTCTAAGAATTTCCGAGACTGATTATTATACAGACAAGAAGTTTGAGAATCTCTGATTTACTAGAGATTAGATTCCAAATATACTTCAGTGAGCTGGAAACAAACTTTAGGTTAAATTTCACAGTATCAGAGCAACTAGGTCATAACAGATATGACTTATCATTTCAGCAATTCCATCAGTCACAGTAAAAGTAATCTGTGCTATAAAATGAAACACACAGGCACGCACACACACACATATACACATATTTTCCTGCAAGTATCACAAGTGTTCGAAATTAAACATATTTCTCAGTACTTGGTAAACCCTGACTACTTACAAAATAAGAAGGTCACTTGAAGTTTTTTCTTTATTTGTTTTATATTTATTGACAGTGTCAGTCATTATAATATTATAATATATACAAACTTACATTGCTTTAAATTATTTTGCATATAATACATGTGCCTTTTCTTCTCATGATTGGCCATTCCTTGAAATCAAGGATTAAATATCTTTTGTAATTTCCATTGCCCATAGCAAATGAATGAATCAGAGAACATCACAGCCAGTACCGAAGTAATTCAAGGGTAAAGTTATTTTCACTATTGAATAGCAAATTATAATATACAGATGATGAAGTGTCCAGTTAGGATTTGTTCATTTAATTAGCTTAGAATAGTGTGTTTAGAAATAAACCAATTTTATATGTGACATGGTTTCTATATTCTTATATTTTCTTACACCATTGTTCAGAAATTGGAAAAGTACATTTGCAGTGGCTTGAGGATGTTGTAGTTATTTTAAACAGAACTGAACATGAACTCTAGGTTTATAGGAAAGATGGACCCTAGCTATCTGAAAGAGTGAGAGAGTGTTAATTGGAATTTTTCCCTAAGGTGTAGTTTTATTTTTCAATAGGATACAAGAAATATGTATTACCCAACACAGTAATTTGTTTTTCGAGAAACCCTTAAAGTTTTAATTCTTCAAACAGTTTTTATGGCAACTGTAATATCATAATCACAGGGTTGTGCTGTAAATTTTTCTCAAGTTTCTTCAAAGAGCCCGGTTTTAACTGACTTTCCAGCTGGATTCATGCACCCTTGATGCTTTGAGGTTTTTATTCAGTCTGATACAATAATGAGTGTTTGTTTTTTTTTTTTCTAGCTGACTCTAAAATTCAGAAAACTAAAATTCATACATTGCTAAGTGAGAACAATGTTTATAATTAATAATTTATATTAACATGATGTGCATGAAATATTTTAGCATGTCTTTGCAGTGACAAAGTCACTCAGACTTTTAAAAAGCTCAGAATTATAAAAATATTTTATGTTCTTTTATTTACATTCATCATATGTGTTAAACATTTACTGAATTTTAGGTTCTAAACGTGGCATGATAATGATAGAAATATGAATAATATATACTTTATATATTCAAGGGAGCTCAGAACTTATTAAATAAATTAGAACATGTAATCAATAGTGTTTTAGAAGCAAGAAGGGGTTAATGCAAAAATAGAAATTAATATAAATTATGTTATATAAAGTTTGGTAAGATATTTAATTGTTTTAAGCCTCAATTTCTCTTTTTAAAACTTGGAAATAATAATGCCAAAATGGAAGAATTGTTTACAAGATTACAGACAATATATCACAGTGCTGTTTGCATTCTATCAATAGGGCCTCAAGAAGTAAGAGCTATTGTTACTATCACTTGAGAAGTCTTCACCAAAAATAGAGGAATTTTACCTAGAATTAAAGAAAAAGAAAATAGGACACACGTGTGCTGTTCCCAATGAGAGTTGAGAGGCAGAGAAAGCATTCCAGGTAATCAGAGGGAAAATATATAGGAAAAGACATAAGAGAATCTTTGTCTATTTCAACAAGAGACTGAGGATAAGTTCTTCATAGACAATATCTCTACTGTGATTTAATAAATGAATACTAAGCTTTTTGGTACATTTCACAAATATTTTAGAAAGGTAGATACCTGGACCATTTTGTTTTCCTTTGTGTATATTAATGCATTATTTTTCTCTCAAAAGAGAATACGGGATAGACCAAATGACTTAATATAAATTGGTCAGTAGTGCAGGAACCATATAAGTATGTAGAATAAAACCATCAAAATCCTTAGTAACAACCCACACATGGACACCATTGTCCATAACTAACGAGATGAACTGAAGATACAATGCATAGTTTAAAAAATGTGATTGCCAGGGGCTTCCCTGGTGGCGCAGTGGTTGAGAGTCCGCCTGCCGATGCAGGAGACACGGGTTCATACCCCCGTCCGGGAAGATCCTACATGCCGCGGAGCGGCTAGGCCCGTGAGCCATGGCTGCTGAGCCTGCGCGTCCGGAGCCTGTGCTCCGCAACGGGAGAAGCCGCAACAGTGAGAGGCCCGCGTACCGAAATGTGATTGCCATTGGAACATAACCATATCTTTATAATGAACTGAATATGTGTTGGTTTGGGGGTAGGTGTGAGCATCAGAATAGGAGAGCCGTCCTGTTCTGGGAAAGAAGGGAGTAGCATATATTTGTGTTTGCTCCAAACTGTGCATGCAGATCAAATTTTTATCAGCCACACTGGGAATACTAAGACACATTAGACAACTCTTTTCTTATACTAAAACTGTTTCCCCAGAAAAAGAAAAAAATAGTTATTTGATTACCTTTTATCTTCATAAAACAATGATATTTCCTATCAGTTTGTTTAAACAAAAACAAAACAAAAAGTATATGAAAATTAATTCCAGTAGAATTCTGCTGTTTAAAGATTCTGCCAAGCTTTTATTGGTAGGCTCTTTGCTATTAACTGTGTCAAGAGAAACAGCAGGTATTTCCCTTGCCTGTCTTTTGCAGTGGAACTAAGTTCCCTAGTCATTTTATATTTTATCAAAGCTGCTGATGTTACTATAAAGAATTAAAAAATCATATTTTACATTACTGTTTTACATGATCTTAAGAAATAATATTTAAATTTTCAAGGACTGAACTCAAATGTATTTCTGGCTTTCAAGTTACGGACTTTTTATTGCTAGGAATGAATTGTCATTGCTAGAATATTTTAAGGCAACATTAATATTGCCTTTTTTTTTTATTGCCAACATTTTTTTAAGGCAACATTAATACTTTTTGCTGCCAGTTCTTCAAGAGAATTTAGGAATCTCACCATTCAGCAGAGTCAGGTGAGATATGCAAAGCTGCTGAAGAACAAAAGTTTTATTCTATGAGATTTCGGGTTAAGATAGTGCCTGATTTCACACCAAAACAATATACAAACAAAGAGATGTAAATTTTCAATAACACTGAAAACTAGGTGTGTTGATCAAAGATATCATAGGTTACAGAAGAAATGTTTATTAATTAAAGCAGGGAAGAGACCTTGAGGACTATTAGTGGAGGCTGGCAACTATACAGGGGTTATTATAACCCTTTGTTACTGTATCTATAGATTTATTTTAGGGGCATAGGTTCTTAACTGACTAAAGAGAAAAGAAAATTTCTTGCTAAAGGAACATTACTTTCTGAATCATACTCCTATGACCAGCATTCCCATTAGGACTTCTCTTTCCTTATCCATTTTAAGATTACATTTTCCAATAATGCTATACAAATAGTATTATACAATATGATTGCTATTACCACATTCTGAGATAGTACAAAGAGAGAAAAATAGGAAGAGCCAGGGGAACAATAAACTATGGATTCAGTATTGTTTTATACATTCATGCTGACTGTGGGGAACTTCTAATTCTCCAAAAATAAATTATCTTCCATATAGCCTGAGCTAAGCATGCAATGAAAGAACTCTTCAGTACAATAGAGCCTGTTTAAATATACAACTGCCAAACAAGAGAACTTAGCTACAGACTGTGAATGATACTGAAGTAAGAAACAAAAATCTAACATTTACTTTGTGGATAGTGAGAGGTGCAACTATGATTCGAGCATGCAAGACTGCATAACATGCTAAAAAAATTTTTTTTAATTTAAAAATTAAATTAAGTTTTAAATTAAACAAACCAACAAACATGGAAATGTGAAAAATTCAAAAGCATAAGTTAAGGAAACTATTGCTTTTGAAAAGCAGAAGAAAGCCCCATCTTAAAATAAGTTTTAAAAACAGTAATTGAAGAACATTTTAAAATTATTTGCTTATGTTCATAACTCATGAAACCAATATCTTTAAAATTTTAAGAGAAAATAATTGAAAATAGTGGACTTACAGATATAAGATAATTAAGGTCAAACACAGCAACATGAAAAAGAATTACAGTCAAATTGCTTAAAACCAATAAAGAAAAGTCTTAAATGTAGCCAGAGAAAAATAATACATTATCTATAGATAAAGATGACAGCAGAATGTTCATCAGAAACAATTCAAGTGAGAAGACAGTTAAGCAAATTCTTTCAAATACTGAAAGAAAAAAAAATCTTTCAAATACAAAGGCAAAATTAAGATTTTTTAGATATGCAAAAGATGAAACAATGAATATAAATTCAGATATAGAAAAGCTGAAGCAATACAGCAGATCCACAGTACAAAAACTGTTTAAGTCCTTCAGGAAGAAAAATATTTATACCAGATGGACAATTGGATCCCCACAAAGGAATGATGAGTAGCAGAAATGGTAACTGCATGAGTAAATATATGACTGCTTTTCTTATTATTTAAATCTCTTTAAAACATAATTGACTACTTAAACAAAAATAATAATAATATGGGATTTATAACATATGTACAGGTAAAATGTATGACATCAATAGAACAAAGGTCAGAAGGGGAGAATTTGAAACATATTATTATCTCAAATTAAAATATTCCATTCTAATAAAATCTTTGTTTGTTTTTAACCAGTAACTTCTAAAACACTCATTCCAATGGAATCAAACCAACTGATATGATATTTATCATGTATCAATTCTATATAATTATAATATTTCAAGTTCCCCAAACTTGAAAAAGGTGTTCAGAAATTAGTGCCCAAAGAGAAGGCTACTGTATACCACAGCATCAGAAATAAACCATGTGTTCTTAAAAAAAAACTAAAAATAGAGTTACCATGTGATCCAGCAATCCCACTCCTGGGCATATATCTGGAAAAGAAAAAAACTCTAATTTGAAAAGGTACATGCAGCCCAATGTTCATAACAGCACTATTTACAATAGCCAAGGCATGGATGCAACCTAAATGCCCATCAACAGATGAATGGATAAAGAAGATATGGTACACACGCACACGTGTGTGCGCACACACACACACATACATACACACACGGGGAATATTACTCAGCCATAAAAAAGAATGAAATAATGCCTTTTGCAGCAATATGGATGGACCTAGAGATTATCATACTGTGTTAGTCTGAGAAAGACAAATACATATGATATCGCTTATATGTGGTATCTAAAAAAATGACACAAATGAACTTATTTACAAAACAGAAATAGACTCAGAGACATAGAAAACAAACCTATGGTTACCAAAGGGGAAAGGTGAGGGGAGGGATGAATTAGGAGTTTAGGATTAATAGAGGCATACTACTAGATATAAAATAGATAAACAAAAAGGACCTACTGTATAGCATGGGGAACTATATTCAATATCTTGAACCTATAATGGGAAAGAATCTGAAAAAAGACATTCTATGTATACATATATATATACATATATATGTATAACTGAATCACTTTGTTCTACACCTGAAACTAATACAACATTGTAAATCAACTATACTTCAATTTTTTTAAAATGTATACACACACACACACACACACACACACACACACACACGAAAGAAATAAACCAAATGGCAGTGTCATTTGTATATTTGTAGTTCCTTTTTTTCTTTTTCTTTTAGTCATTTGATATTTCTGAATTCTGGCCTTTATCTTAGTGTTGCTTAGTTTTTATCAGTGTCTTTACTTTTTTCATAATAACATACCTTGAATATTAAAATGTATAAATATTCCTCACCTTTACTTAGAACAATGATTACTACCATTGTCTGAAACACATGGCCCACTGGTCTTTTAATTTTTCCACTTTTAATAGAGATATGAATTTTAAAACTTTCTCTAAAATTTACAATTAAGTAATCCAAACTCTGTCACAAATGGCAGCTGACATCTTACATTTGGAAGACAATAACAGAAGCAAAAACCATGGCAGAGGGGAACGCACACTCAGTCTAAAGAAAGGTAAGTTTCAGAAAATTGTTTTTAAATCAGACTGCTGGCCTGGCATTTTCACATATTATTTTTTCTTCCAAGAGAAGCTGAAACTACGAATATTTTTATGTGAATTACCATGAATATTACAGGTTGATAATTAATGTTAAAATTAATATGCTGTGGGTCAAAATACCATAGGCCAAACATATGTGTTATTTTCTCTAGTTTTGAGGGGAGTTTTCTAAACAAAAATTGCTTTTGTCTAAGTTGAACATTAGGCTTTCATGCTTTGGAATATAAATATTTGGAAATATACATATTTGGAAAAAATGTTTTTTGAATATGTTACTACAAAAGGAAGTCAACATGAGAAGGTATTCTATTTAATACAATTATTTAGCACTTCTCTATATTTGTTATTTTCTATTGTACAACACTTGATTTGAACTGGTCCTTCAGTGTTTTTTTGTTTCTTTTTTTTTTTTAATCTACTTTTTTGTAAAGACCTTTGAAATTGACTCTATCTTTGTTGCCTCTTACAGGACCTGTATCATAGAACTGCAATGAAGTTTTCTGCCTCACTGAACCACTTTCACAGACTCTGTGTTAAAAGGGAGTGAGGCTTTATTCCCTTCTTTTCCCTAAACCTTTTCCATGTGCGGACAATGAGCTCCTCTGAAGAAAGCCTACAGATCTCAACAGCTCATGAAAGAGAATTGATTGTGCTTTTCTCTTTTTCCCATAAGCCTCATAAAGCATGAAGTTGCTGTTACCAATATCATTATTTTGGGACAGCTGTGTACAAATCTGAAATTCACATTGGTCAGAGTGTGACTTCAAATATAGAAACCACCTAGATTGCCTGTGCTTTAAAGAAAGGTGAGATCTTAAATTTGAAATTCTCAATAATATACTTCATTGCTTCTTCTCTTAGTTTTAAATTATCTTTGGGTAGCAAAAAATAAATAGTAATTTCAACGAAATATCAATAAATGCTGTGGTTTGAAATAATATTTGTCACAATTAAAGCTGATGATACGAAGGATATGGTACAAACATATATAATTATATCATGTATAACTGCAGTTTATAATTTTCAGGTAAGGGTACAACCTAAATCAACTAAGAGAATAAAGGCTAGCAATGGTTTTAGTACTTATAATGAAGTAGTGGACTTTTAAAGATACCACAAAAGGTTATCTTGCTTAACTTTTTATTAAATATTTAAATCACTAAACCAGATACTAGTGTACTCTCATTAAAGATATATAAACCAATTTGGATTTATCTCTCTATATATCTATTTATATCTTGTTATAGAGATAGAGACAAAGCTTTAGCACTCTTGTGATAAGTGTGAGCTTAACTTATATATGGAAGAAAAAATTCTGAAGGCAGATGGAATTTTTAAAAAAGTATTCACTTAGGAAATTCAGTGGCAACTTAGAAGCAGCTATATACTCATTCAATGAGAAAGGGGAAAATGGGTAATTTGCAGAAAAAATTTGAGCACCCAAGTCTCACTTTACACACTGTGCAAAGTACACTATACCATAATAGTCTATTATACCTTCATTTTTTAAACCGTCAATAGAAAATTCAGTCCTAAAACAACTGAAAAGAGATTTCGACTTTATGTTAGGGAAGCTTGTACAAGACTAACACTCCCAACAAGGATCAATTATAAAACCTAGAAAAACGCACAAGGAAGACAATATTCATGGGGTGAAAAGTCTTGAGAGAAGAAAGTCATACTGAGCTGAGCCCTTAGAGTCACTTTGGCTTTATCCCTTGAATGCTTTTCCAAACCATAACAGGAAAAGTAGAGGCTTAGGGAAAGTGACATCCCAGGTCTTACTGAGTTAACAATAGTGAAGTTATACTATGATACAGCCAAATAGACTGAGACACAAGAGGAAAGTGAGAACTATATAGATAAGAGACTAAAGTTCTGTTTCAGATTTGCTCATATCAGTTTGCTAAAGCTGCTCTAATAAAATACCACACTGGGTAGCTTGAACAACAGAAATTTATTTTCTCACAGCTCTGGAAGGTGGAAGTTCAAGATCAAGGTGCCAGCAAGGTGAGATTCTTCTGAGGCCTCTCTTTTGCTTTCAGAGGGCTGCCTTTTTGCTGTCACTTCATATGGTCATCCCCTCTGGGAACGCACATCCCTGGTCCCTCTCTCTCTCTCCATGACCGTATGGCAGTCATACTGGATTAGGGGCCCACCCCAAGGGCCTCACTTTAATTAATAACCTCTTTAAAGACCTTATCTCCAAATAAGGTTACATTCTGAGATATTGGGCACTGGGACTTGGATATATGAATTTGGAAGACACAGTCAAGCCCGTAATAAGGTATTTGCTGATTCTTAAGTTGCATATGCAAAGAATGATACACACAAAGCAGAAAGCAGTAGCTATGTGACTGAAGCACTCCACAAACATTTCAGCAGTCTTACAATACTGAGGAGACAGAGGTTGGAATTTAGGTCCCACCAAGATGAAGGTTTTTTTTTTTGTTAAGAGGAAAAGGAAAAGAAGCAAGTGAGAAAGGGGCGGGGGGTCAGGGGGTCAGAGTAATTAAGTTGAAATCACAGAATAGTTAAAAACAAGAAGAATTATTCTTCAGGAGGAAGGGCAATTGAAAATAACCAGCACTAACACAGTTTAAAAAACACTGTTACCTAGATCAAGGTGACCTAAAGGTTCTCTACCTGCTTTCCAGAAAAAAATTAAATCCTTTTGAGAGGAAGATAACATAAGGTAAAGCCTTGTCAATTTTCATTAAAAAGTTTCTGGCATTCAAAAAGAGATCACAGGCATTCCAAAAGAGGAGACCCTAAAGGAGCCAAACCAAACCAAACCAAACCAAAATCAACAAAACAACGTAAAAAGACCCCCAACTCAACGTTCTGTTTCTACTAAAAGAAATTGAGGAATGCTAGCGTCAACTCCAATATAAAAACAGCTTAGAAGTCATTACTCTAACATTTACACCAAGCAAAGCTTAAACTGAAAAGTGATAATTTTCTTTGACCTATTAGAGAACTGAGATTGCAGGGCAAACTGCTGTCCTCAAACCTGAAAAGTCACAGCTTAGATCTGCTTACCTGGAGCAGTAGCCACTGGAGCTATAAACATTGATGGATACCAATATGGTTATTACATGGTAAATTGGACTAATTGCTGAAAGCTGAGTATGGATTAGCTTGAGAATGAGAAATTCCTGGGGCTGCAGTCTTAGGGGACACTCACACTTCAATGGGTTTTACCTCAAGGAAACACCAGGTTCTCAAGGTCAGGATCCAAGAAAGATCCCTAATGATTAGCAGAAGCAGGAGAAGAGTAGTCATTGTAGAACAGGAATGGAGCATTTTCTATAACATTTTCTATACTCTGGAGGAGAAGGACTTCATTAGAGCCTAACTCCACCTGGAGGAAGGGCATTCCTCACATTCAAACAACTGGTAGTCTTACTGTTTCTCTCTTTCAATCTAATGGGATAAAATACTACGTCATTGGAGAAATACTTGTAAAAGTTACAGACCAGAAACACAGGCCCAATAAAAGAATAAGATTTATTTATAAGAGAAAGCTGAGAGAGCTAGTTTAGCACCAATTAAAATAGATGTCAAAACAAAGAGACTGAGCTTTTGGTTTGGGGACTATAGCTCTACAGCTATACCATTCCATTCTGTGCAAGCTCTAGATAGTCACAGGATGTGCTTCAGGTAACTCGGTGCCAGATACCACCCCATTCTTGTAAAACATTTAAAACCAAAACAAAACAGAGGGGTATAGATACTTTAACAAATTGTGTTTGGCCAACCTGGTAGACGTGTAAAAATGTTAGCTACTTATTTACCTCACAATGTATATCAAGAAAAACTATAAATTAATCATAAATTTAAAAACTTATGAAACCAAGGGCAAAATCTTATAACTTTGGAATAGAAAAAAATTTTTAAATCAAAAGGCATGTGCAAAAGGCATGTCTGCAATTATCATATTTATTTATTAATAATAATCTGATTCATACAGAAGATTTCTGGAGCAGAGACAGATTAATTATTATATTTACATAATAATAGTTGCACTGATTCCCCTTTGGCTTAATTTTATCCCCTAAAGCAATGTGATGAGAACCAGATGTCATCTATATGTAATGGGGTCTGTGCTGTAGGTGAGAAAAACCATGAAAACGAATCTATGTACTTATGTACACACTGTCCTCCCCTCCTTGAAGGAGGGAGAAAACTTTTTATTCCTAGGAAGATTCTGATTTCATATTATACTTTTTGGAATGTAAATAAATCTCTCCAAGGGAAAGATAAGAATATTGTCTTCAAGTTTGCAACCCAGAGATATCTCCCTGTCCCAGGTCTCAGCGCTCTTTGAAAAGTAAATTCACACTTCCAGAGTTAGATAAATTCCTCTTGGGTTCTCATGGCTGTACATTAACTTCTAAGACTTGCTCTTTTAGACTAGGTCCCAAGCTTCACTAAGATTTTTCTCAGAAAGCATGAACTATGGAGAAACATAAAAATACATTCTCTACAACACCATATCATGAAAATTAATAACATTGAAGACCTAAAAATCAAAATTCTTCCATCAGAAGAATAGACAAGGAAAATAAAACTATATAATTTTCAATATAAAAATTTATTAGTGTTTTAAAGTATACTAACTTCATGCTAATTTTTAAGGGGAATTTATCATATAATTTCTAATATAGGAGGAACTGAATGAGGCCAATGCTTTGATTCATCTGAAATTAGTAAACATAACTCAAGATTCAGGGGATATTTTATACCCTTGAATTAATTTATTCTCATATTACATGACATTTGTCTTTTTAATTTTTTTTATTTATGAATGCTCACATGTACACATATCACTTTCAGCTAGAATGGAAATATTTTGATTCACCATATCTTAGTTAGAGGGGAGGTATTAAAAGATAATTTCATAAAACTACTTATTATTTTGACTTTTGATCTTATAATCTTGTTTAATTAACTATTGAAAAATATCTTATTAAAAAGTCCACAATGGTAGTGGACTTTTCAAAATTTAAGTCACAGAAAAAAATTAAATATTTTCAAAGTTAATTTCTGAATCAGAACTGATGACTTCATGCAAGATACCATCTATATAGTGGATAGACCAAGTGGAACACTTGGAAGGATGGTTTCTCAACCTGAGAATTACATTAGTCTTCCTGCAGAGATTTTTAAAAATATCAATGCCCATTTATCTCACCCAGAGTTTATTGGTTAAGTTACCTGAGTGGATGGAGTCTGGGTAATGGTATATTTAAATATTCCCTCAAGGGTTCAGAATCTTGCTAACATCAGGTATTGCAATTAAGGATTAAGTCCAGCTGTATGAAACAGAAATTCCAAGTGATAGTGACTTAAACAAGAATGAGGTTTATTTTTCCCCAAGTAACTAGAAGAATGGAAGTAGGCAGTCCCAGTCTAAAGTAGCAGCTTAAAGATCTCTGGGCTGAGGCCACCGTGAATCTGTGTTTTTTCGTTCATGGTCAGTTTTAAGACGGCAGCTACAGTTTCAGTTAATGATGTCCACATTTTAGCCAGGAAGAAAAAAGAAATGTCAAAGACAAAAAGTACAGCCAAATTAATCTGTTTTCTGAAACTTTCTGGAAGAGTCAGATATCAACTTTCATTTATGTATTATTGGCCACTATTCCTTTAGGTGGTGCTATAGAATACATTATTTCAGCAGGTACAATGACACCTTCAACAAAATTTAGGTCTGTTAAGGTGATAGGTTATCAGATAGCAGTCTTTGTTACTCCTGTAGTGATGTTCTATGAGGTCTATCACTCTACTATTCTGAAGTTATACTTAAAATATAAAGCAACAAATGAAGTAATAAAAGAAGAAATATAAAATTATATACCTATTCATCAAAAAAAATAATATCATAAGTATCTATAAGAAAGATAACCCATGTCATAAATAAAAATGTATAAAATTTATAAAAACTTCTTCATTTTTCATGACAGTGAAAATGTCTACATATTTGCCAATGTAAACAAATAGCTAAGAACAATATTTTAATAGAAGACAATTACAAAAATTACTGTTATTGAAAGAACCAAAGGACCTGAAGTTGGAACCACAGTGTCTTTAGCCTCAAATCATTTCATTAATAGACTCACTAGTAATACCAGCATGAATTTTGGAAGCGAAACAAAACTGATTCCCAATGTATGGGACAGGTATTTGGTATACAAGTTTAAACTAACTGTTTATAACTCAAGACAATAGTGGCCTGATACTTGAAAGAAAGTATAGCTTCTGTGTTCCATTAGTTTATGCTGACCATAATCCAGTTTAGAGTAGTATGCCTTACAAAACATAATTTCCTGTCTCAGCATACCTTAGAAATTAGAAAGTTTTGTAATTATCTCCTAACAGAGTGGAATTAATTCAGAGCAAACTACTCAAAGCTGCTAATAACTGCATGATCAGGTAAATTTATTGTTTTAGCAAACAATGATAACATGCATTTAAATTTAATTTAACTTTGCTGTATATCTAACAGAAAAAAATTTTCACTCTTTGGAAATTTATTAGTTTTTATTTCCTTTGGTGGAATTTTAATATGATAGAAAAGCCAACTTTTATAACTACTGCTATACTCCATAAATAATGAAGTCTGTACTTTTCATAATCCCAAATTCTCTATATAATATGATTGAATTTTCTGTGCACAAACTGTTTGATATTTTAGAAGAGTTAAATTTGAACAGATTTCAGATTTCATTAAATTGATCCACTAAGTTGCAAAGGATGGGAATTTTGTTATTCCTTGTAACTAATCCTTTGATTATTAAAGTCCTTTAATTTGAATCTAATTTTTCAGAGACACAGTTAATAAATAATTTTATAAAATACTAACTTAACAAATAAAAGAATAATTATTATACTCAAAAGGAATATATTGAAGTGTTTTACAGTATTGTGCCATGCATGGTGTTGTATTACACTATTTTTTTTTTTTTTTTTGTGGTACGCCGGCCTCTCACTGTTGTGGCCTCTTCCTTTGCAGAGCACAGGCTCCGGACGCGCAGGCTCAGCGGCCATGGCTCATAGGCTCAGCCGCTCCGCGGCATGTGGGATCTTCCCAGACCGGGGCACGAACCCATGTCCCCTGCATCGGCAGGCGGACTCTCAACCACTGCGCCACCAGGGAAGCCCCTACACTATTTCTTGATAGAATGGAAAGCATATTCTTTATTGGAAGATGTCTTCAAGTTGGTAACCTTAGCTATTATTTTAAGTATATGATTAAAAAGCAGTATTACTTTGGAAAAAATGTACCATGAACAAGGGGACAATAACTCAAATGTAATAGGGAATGAATTATTAAATTTCAACATTATTTTCCTGGCCATAAGGACTAAAACAACTGAATTTTATACCTGGTTTATTCTTCTTCACTAAAGCACACTAAGAGAAAATCAATTTTTTAAGTGATGACAATATAGTAGGTACCTAATGATAATGTGCTTCAGGGTTGTAGGCTGAACACATTCATTTATCTCTCCTATGATGTCATAATACAATTATAGAAGCAAAACAAAACAAAACCA
This sequence comes from Lagenorhynchus albirostris, assembly GCF_949774975.1. Taxonomy (NCBI): domain Eukaryota; kingdom Metazoa; phylum Chordata; class Mammalia; order Artiodactyla; family Delphinidae; genus Lagenorhynchus; species Lagenorhynchus albirostris. The sequence continues at coordinate 102,323,895 of NC_083099.1, forward strand.
ACAAACAAAAAAACCCAACTAGCTGCAATAAATAGGAAATTTTCTAGATGATATAAATCAGGTAGGGGAGTAATGCCTAATGAACCAGAGGGGAAAAAAAGTAATAAAATGAAATCAACAATTAGGAAATAATTCTGACCTGCTGAACCCTGGAGAGGGCAAGAACCCCCAAAAAAGGTAAGTGTCAGAAGTGTGGCTGAAGAAAAGAAACAATTCAGTCTGTATGTAAAGCAGTCTCATCCTTCTCTTTTCTCCATCGCCACTCCAGGCACTTATTTTTCATCAGATAAATCAATATCAATTGTGAAAGCTATCTTTGAGATAGATGGTCTTTCTATACTTATATGGCTGATGATTTTGGAAAGATCTTCTATCAGTTTGCTATCACCACAAAACTAATGCATAACAAACAACCGTGATACCTCAGTGGCATACTACAATATGTGTTTGTTTGTTTTTTTTTTTTGTGGTACACGGGCCTCTCACTGTTGTGGCCTCTCCCATTGCGGAGCACAGGCTCCGGACGTGCAGGCTCAGCGGCCATGGCTCACAGGCCCAGCCACTCCGCGGCATGTGGGATCCTCCCAGGCCGGGGCACGAACCCGCGTCCCCTGCATTGGCAGGTGGACTCTCAACCACTGCGCCACCAGGGAAGCCCTACAATATGTGTTTATTTCTCACCAGTCTGGGTATCAGCTGGCAGTTTTGGCTGATCTCTGCCAGGCTTGGTCTTGTGTCAGTGGGTCAGCTGATTCACTCTAGTCTAGGACGTCTCTATGTGTCTCTCATCCTTCTTGTGTGACCAGCAGGCAAGTTTAGCATGTTCTTCTCACTGTGATGGTACAAGAGCATGAGACAAAATCCGATCACACACTTTTCAACACTCCTTGCACCAGATCTGCTAACGTCCCATTGGCCAAACATAATGAGCCGAGGGACAGGGAATTATGTACACCCACAAAAGAAGAGCAAGACAAATTTAAAAGGCAAAGGTCAAGGATAGAGAAGTTAGAGGAGATTTGAGTCCAATGCTGAAATCTACCACATATCTAAGGGGAGGTTTCCATCTTGAAAAAAAAAATCAACGTGTGACAGAGAGATTCATAAACACAAACGTATTGTGTTCATGAAAAAGTACAAAATTCTCTAAACAAGTTATGATAGCTGGTGGTATTTACTGTCATGATGGCCATAATTCTGACAATTAGTAATAGAAGTGCCTCTTTCTTATGGTGAGTAAAGGAAGTATGGTGATGCACAAAAGGTAGAAATAAAAGAAATGAGTAAAATACCTCAAGTAACAGAAGCTGAGGTATGACAAGAAAAGAAAAAAAAAACTGATTAGTAAAAATATATTTATGCTACAGAGGGAAATAAGTGAGATTATTTTCTTATTTGAAAAATACATGAATTGCAAGCTATAATATCTATTCAGGACAATGCAAATCAATTATAGTTGAGATAAAAGTGACCTGAATTGGTTAGCTTTATACGAAAACATCTGACTGAAACATACTTCCCAAATTTTCACATTTTAGACATGATAAACAGTGATTACCAGGAAAAGACTTTTAAGAAATAACTTTAGTCACCATTTAATTGAAGTCATTAAGTGAGTTCTACTTGGATGCTTTTAAATGTACTGAATAGTTTCTAATATTTTTTCTTTTTTCTTTTTTTGCGGTACGCGGGCCTCTCACTGCTATGGCCTCTCCCGTGCGGAGCACAGGCTCCGGACGCGCAGGCTCAGTGGCCACGGCTCACGGACCCAGCCGCTCCGTGGCATGCGGGATCCTCCCGGACCGGGGCACGAACCCGCGTCCCCTGCATCGGCAGGCGGACTCTCAACCACTGCGCCACCAGGGAAGCCCTCTAATATTTTTTTGATTATTGATTTGAGTTAAAACATGTTGTCAATCATTCAAGATCTCCTAGAAAATAACAGAGTAAATATTCTTTTCACCAATTTTGAAATTTTTATGGAAATAAACCAATACACTTATTTTAGGCTTAAACAAACATTGTTGATCTTTTTAAAAAATCCTGAAATGTAACTTTAAATACAAATTGTATTCCAAAATTTTCACAAATTTCCAAAAATTTTTATCCCTAATAAGTGGACCATGTGTATGCCATAAGAAAAAGCTCCACATAAATCTTTCAGCTCACTTTATTTTAGCTAAATTAGCTGCACTGTTCTTAATTATTCAAAACTCCATTAAACAAATTAGGAATCTGAGAAGTATAAAAATATATTTCCTAAATTTTCCTGTTTGATTAATGAAGCAAGAAAATTAATCACTATTAAGAAAATGCAGTTTTTAATTCATCAGATAGGGGTTGTGAAATATAGGAGTCAAGAAAGCTTCATAAATTAAAGTTCATGCAGCTTTTTCACAAATATATATGTGTGTTGATAGGTAGATATTATAAATATATAATAATGTAGCCACAACTATTAAATGATGGGAAATTGTTTATAAACAAATATTTATAAAAGTATCCAAACTCTTTTGTGTGAGAAACTATTTCTTCTGATGATGGCTAAAATGAAACTTGGGAATTAAGAGAGAAAATGTGCCATGAAAACTAGCCTTGCAAAAGGATCAAAGTTACTGTTTAAGAGAAATGGAAATGTCCTAAAGGCTTACCAAACTAATTCCCTTCTAAATCCAGAAATAAATTAAAAATAAAGTCACAGAAATTTAAATCCAAAATGGAACTTGAAGAAAATTTAGTCTAGTTCTCTAACTAAAAAGTGAATTACATTCAAGTTTCATCGATAGGGTCACAAATCAGCACCAAGGCCGGAACCCAGTCTCTTATTTCTCAGCTTTATGCCCTTTCTGCAGCTCCACACCAACCTTGAGTGGAGAGGATCCTAGAGGTAATTAATGCACTATATTCTGTTGCTTACTCTTGGGATTTTAAATCTGTAAGGATGTGGGGAGACTGATGTCACAGCTGACTAGACAAATATAATAAAATATATGCAATTTTTTTCTTCGGTGAGCCGCTTCCAGAATAATTATTTTTACAGAGAATTTTTTGATACTAACAAGTGTAGCTTGAGTGTCAGAATGTGGCAGGCACCCAGGGTTGTCACTCCCCCAAAATAGCAGATCTGTCAACATATCTTGGTTTCCTCTATAATTAGAGAGGTTTAGTCTATTAACCACTTGAATGCCCAATGGACAAATTATATATTCATAAGGCAGCACCTGTAGCAATACATGAATTCTGAAAAATTACTGTTAAAAATAAAGCAAACTATATTCAAGACACAGAGTTTCTTCCAAAGTACTTCTTAGAGAGTGCCTACATGTACCAGAACAAATTGCTGATCAATTTAGGTGAACCAAACATTAGTCAATTCTGGGGAAAATAAGGCATCTGACTGAACTAATTGCATGTTTTGTCTAGCTTGATAGTTGTAAATGCAGCCATTCCATTATTCAATCAACAATTTAAAATACATTTTTGTTGCATTTTTCTTATTTCAAAAGTAATGTACATTTATTTCAAAATATGCAAAAAAATCATGAAAATAAAAATCATCTGTGATTTTATACTCACTGTTAACATTTTAAATTATATGCTTCCAAGCTTTCTTCTCACACATACATGAGTTACTCTACATACTGTTTAAATAATCTAAAAATTTTACTGTAATCTAAATTATCTTTCTGTCAATAATTTTCTAAAAACAAATTTGATGTCTTTATGAAAGATGTCTTTATGTCATTTATGAATGAAAAAATGATTTAATCTCCCACCTCTATGTATATATGTAAGTAATTTCTTTTGAGATAAAAACTATCTACATTTTTTAAAGTGTGTGATATGTATAATTCTTCCAACAGTAAAAGTTCAGTGTGTTGTCTAAAGGAAGAAAGGAATAGATGATGACATTGAACTCTATTGATTTTAGTAGGAATCTTTTAATAGCAAAACTTGAATAAATAACTTTATATTAAAGGATATTGGTTGAGAGGTTTCAATTTTGAAACCAAAGCATCTTATGCTCTTAATTTTTCCCATGAAAGAGAGTTTAGCACTCTTGTGAAAATTATAGTTAATAGTGCACGATTGGAAATAGCAGCGGTAGAAAGTTAATGAAAATGGACTCACTGGGAAAGATTTAGATTTTTGGTGTCCTGAAATAGCTGTGTTTTGGTAGGAGGTAAATTAGGTAAATAATATTTACCTAATAGGAACTTCAATAAAACAAGTTCATTTACCTTTTCTTTCAACCTGATGAAAGACAAGTATTATCACATTAGTACTACTGCTGTATAGATCCAGAAGCCATGGTTGTGTATATTAAAATTTTTTCTTGATGGCGTACATGTGCTAAGAGGAGAAACTAGGATTCAAATAACCGAATCTGCATTTCTGTAATTATCACTTCCATACTGAGAGGAACTAAGGCAATATTATCTCCCCCTCTCCTCCTTGTTTTGGTGACAGAAATTAAAATTATTAAGACTTTTTATATGGCCCTCCAAAATATGGTCTATCTGGAAGAATATTCCATGTACGCTTGAAAGAGATATGTATTCTACAGTTGTTGTTAGATGGAGTATTGTACAAGTGACAATTAGGTCACGTTCCACCTTCAACTTGATAATACTTAATGCATTACATAATAATCTTACAATAGCATAGTTCCATTTTTCCCTCTTGACCTTTGGCCATGGCTCTCATATATTTTACTTCTGTATATATTAGTAGCCTCAGGGAATTTCTCTTAATTTTGAAATTTGAGCAATGCATTTTAAAAAATAATTTATTTTCTCCAGAACTTCTAAAAATTTAGAAGTAGGAGATGATTTCATGGTATGTCTACTGTATTCTCAGAAATATAAATCAAACACCTTTAACCATATCTAAAAAAGAAGAAAATGTGTTACTTTCATCAATGCCAGTAGTCCTTGAATAAAAACACACACAAAAAAGGGGAACTATTAGAAGTTTTTCTGATAGTCAAATACAGTTCCAATTTTCAATAAGAGGAATATAGAGGCCATACACTGGGTTGAAGAGCATCCTATTGGTCTCACAACAAGACTTCGAACAGTAATTAAATGTGTCAAATCCTGAAGAATGGAACTTTCCCTTTTTTTTCTGCTTCTCTTTATAGAAAAAAACGAAACTCTTCAAAATAGTCCACTAATGTGACCCTCCTATCTTATTAAATACCATTCTCATCCTTCCAACTGTAAAGAAGAAAATTCTTGCAGTCATCTTTGAATCTTCTTTCTCCCACACACCATGTTTGGTTTGTCAGAAATTCATTTAAGTTCCATATTCAATATTCAAGTTTTCAATTCCTCCCATTCTTTTATTTCTTGAATGCATTTCCGTCTGGCCTTGGCTATTACTATTTTACCAAAAACAGCTTTTTTCAAAGATCTTTTCCCAAGAGCCATTCTTTGTGTGTGTGCTTGTGTGTGTGTGTTTATGTGAAATTTTTCTCTTGGTGTGCAATTTATCACTTCATTTTCTTGATTGTCCTCTAATCTGACCTATTCTTTTTTCTTTTTAGGTGATTCTTTCTCAAATGTGTAACTTCTAAATATGGGAGTTACAAGAATTTACTCCTTAAGCCTCTTTTATATCTATATTATGCATCCTTCTAGTTTTCATAATATCTACAGCACTTAATATTTTTTATTTCCAGACTCATCTATTCAGCTGCCTTTCTTATAATCTTCTTTGATATTTAATAGGTGTCTCATATTTTGAAAACGCAACTCATGTCTCTCCCTCCCATTTCATCTCTGAAAGCTGATCTTGCCACAGTCTTCTTAAAGCTCTCACTGAATTCTTTCTCTCATACCTTACATTGGTTCCATTACCAAATCCTATAGGCTTGAATTCAAAATATATTCTGAATCCGACTACTTTATCCCACTTCTGTAGCTAACATTGTCATCAACACTACTAATATCTATCCTGTGGTTTATTGTAGTAGCCTCCTTACTCGTAACTTTGCTTCCCCTCAGTGCTCACCTAAAGACTATTCTCAATACAGCAGTCAGCAGAAATTCTTTTAAAACATAGAATAAGTCATGGTATCATTCTGTTCAAAACCCTCCTATGGATTAAAATTTTACTCAGTAAAAGCAAACTCCTTACAAAAACCTAGAGTAATCCAACAGTGGCCTGTGATCTAGCTCCCAGCTATATCTCTGCAGCTAGCTCCCACTCCTTTGTCTCTTGGTCCACCTTTCCCAGTACAATTGTCTTCTTTATATATTTTTAACTCGTCAAGCATGTTTCAGCTGTTGGGTCTTGGCATTTGAAGTTTCCACTGCTTGGAATACTCTTCTCAATATCTTCTTGTCTCACTGCTTCAATTCTTTACATTTTGACCAAATGTCACCTAACTAATTAGAACGTCTCCATAAAATAGCAGACTTTACCCTTTACCCTGTATTCCCTCCCCTTTTTATTGTTACTGATAGCATTTATCATCTGACATACTATGCATTTCTTGCTTATTTTCTAAACACACACTGAAAAGTAAGCTTCAAGATAGCAGAATTTTCTTCCCATTTTGTTCAACAGTATAATTCTAATATCTAGAATAGAGTACAGATAGGTGCTCAAAAAATGTTGGTAGAATTACTAAATAAATGATATTTTTATCTTTCATATCTTAAATTCAATAAATTAGACTAAGATTAATTCATAAAGAAATGGAATCTTATTGATACTAAAAGAGCATAGAAATAAAAAAGTAAATTTTATAAATTAAAAGAGGAGAAGGAAAGCTCTAAGATAATTGTGGTAGGCAGAATAATGGCCCCCAAAGATATCTCTCCTAATCCCTGAAATCTGAAAATATTACATTATATGGCTAAAGAGACTTCTCAAACATCATTACATGATTTCTTAAAATTGAAAACCTTTCCTAACTGAGGTCAGAAAGAGATGTGCCAATGAATGAAGCATCAGAGAGTTTGTGGCTTTGAGGAAGGAGCAATGAAACGAATGTGTAAAGTCTCTAGAAATTGGAAAAGCAGCAAATAGACTCTCCTCTTGGGGCTCCTCAAAGGAGTACAGTTTTTTTTAGCCCAGTAGACTTCTGTCAGAATTTTGACCTACAAAATTTGAAGATAATACACTTTTGTTGTTCAAGGCCACTGAGTTTGTGGCAATTTGTTAGGCCACAATGGGACTCTAGTACACAATATAGGATAAATTCAGAGTCAAGGTAATGAAGACAAGAGAAAAAGGAAAAATAAACACAAATCACAGTGAGAATGAAAATATGGTAAATTCTCTGTTAAATAAAATGTTAACATGAACACTGAGGAAGTCCATAGAATTGTTACTTTCCAAACTTTATGAAAATATATTTGAAAATTGATCAATAATTTATTATTTTCTAGGTGTAAATTTTAATAGGGTTATCATATAGGCAAAAATTAAAATAAACATATATTCATGGAAAATTTGTGAAATTATTAAAGTGCTTCTATAATCTGTCCCCTGCCCTATACCCACACACAAAACACCAAGCTCAGAGGCTTCAGCCATGAATACTTTATAATACTTTACTTCAAGGATGAAATAAATTAGATATTATTTAAACCATTCCAGATCATAGAAAAGAAAAAGCTTAAAATTTATTTCAACTAGTGATACCCACACTTAAAAATTAGCAAAAAAAGAGCAAAAATAGAATATTGGCCACATTAATAAAATATAGAAGAAAAAAATATGCAACTTAAGCTGCAAAGTTAGTTTTCAAAAAGTTTAACATTTTCTTAAAAGGAAGAAAAAAGTTTTTAAATGTGAATAATGTGAAACTCTCTTGGAAAGACAAAAAAATTCCAAAATAAATGTAAATGCTTAACTACAAGCTTTCATGTTGCAAACGGTGATATATACTACATAACTTTTCCTTAAGGTTAGAAACAAGAGATGAGTGAAAAATATTGTATTACTTATTACTGATATGAAACTATTGGCAATACAATTAGAATAGGAAAAAGTATTCAATTTAAAAATTAGAAAGAATCTAAATCTTCATTATCTCCATATAGTACGATTTTTACAGTTAAGAAGCCATCAAAATCAGCTGAATAATGATTGGAAAAAAAAATATGCTTTTTCAAAAAAATAATCTATTTAATCAAGAGCTGCTCTATGTAGAAATAGTTTCAAGTTAGAAAATACATTAGAGAAATAAACTGCATTTAAAATACAAATAAATATGATAAATATACCTAAATGTAAACTTTATATGAAATGGGTTGGAAATTTAGGAAGAAGGTGGTACAATTTTTCTTAGGCATATAAAGAAGATGTCTTTAGTGTAGAGCCTGTTCTGGGTGAGGAGAATATATTTTAAAATATCAATAATTTCTAAATTGATGCATAAACAGAATGGAATTTATCTCCCCCAAATGTCCAGAGCTTTAGTTTTTTAACTTAACAGTGTGATTGTAAAGTTTCTGGAGAATTAGGCATGGGAAAATAGAAGGAAAAACTGGTTTACAATAAAGGAATTTAAAATTCTAGCCTTCCACATATGAATATGGTTAGGAAAATCCATTAATTAAAACATTTGGTATTGATTAATAAAATGAAGAAAAGATATAATAAACAGAACAAAGAGTGCAGAAGTAGACCCAAATATCTATGTGAATTTAAAACATGATAAATTAGGTATTTTAAACATTGAAGAAAAGGAGGAAATTCAGTTATTCAATATAAATTATTCGATAAATTGTCTTTAGCAATCTGGAAAAATAGAAGCTAATTTCAATCTCACATCTTATATGAAAATTAAATCCAGATGGATCTAAAATGAAAAGTAATTCATAAAATTACTGAAAAACAAACACACACACCAAATAAACAAATCTTAGGCAGTCCAAACTGCAGTTGGAGGAGTTTGTTGTCTTGCTAAGCATAAAGCAAAAGTTTGCTAAATTTGAGTTTATAAAGCAAAATAAATGTTAAAAGAATAAAAACTTCTTCAAGGGAAAAATGGTACCAATAAAGTCCATCAATGTTGCTGTGAATGAAATATAACCTCTGCTTAGATCAACCAGATCATTTCTATGTGTAGCAACACCATAGCATCTTTTGTAGTAGAAAGTAGTTACAAGACATCCTAAAGAACTTGAACATAAGGGCCATTTGAGAGCATACACCTCTTTAGATAAGAAATTCATTGCTTCCAGTTTTCTTTATCCATGAACCATAGCAAATGTACAGTAAGTATGAGCATAAATGTCAACACATTTTAGAAAAAGCAATAAGGAGGGCAATAAGTTCAGCTGGAAGGCAAAGGGAATATTTCTCCCTTTTCATATATGGAAAAAAATAATAGAGAACAGCTCTCCTAAAACACGAAAAAAAAATTGCTGTCAAAACCCATCTGTAAGACAGAAAAAATAGTAAGATCAGAATTATGCACTGGGTTGTCACTGAGTAACCATGAGACTTTGTCAAAGAGGCAATAACTGAAAAATGGTCAGGAGGTATTTTCTGTGTGTTTTGAAAGTTGTCAGTCTTCATGAGATGAATTTTGTGAGATGAGTTCGTATACTATGGCCAGCAAAGCTCAGTCTATATGTTGATATCTCTGCCATAAAGCAGGGTTTTTTTTCTGGACTTTAGGAGGAGCATTATACAGTATATGGAAGTAGCCCCAGAGAGAGGATTCTGAGAAGAGGAAGAAGCCTCTACCATCATAGCAGCTGACCACTGAATATGAGAAGTTGGGCAAACTCTTTGCCTTCTGCTATGAAGTGAGTTTTACCAGTTAACTGGATATTGGTTGTTCTCATTAATTTACATGAATATTCCTAAGGCAACTCTTTTCTCACAAGAACATCAGGTAAAAATGCATTTTAATCAAGGATCACAAATCCCAAAGCTTGAGAATAGTTTATTTGAGGTTGAAAATGTATCTACAGCTGTTTGTGACTAAGGATTCAAGTGTAAGTCTGAATTTAATATAATAGGGGACTAGCCCTTGAAGGCTTTCTCACTACCCATTGTTGACAACAGTCAGTCATGCCCAGGAAGGTAAGCATTCATAAAATTGTAGTTGATCTTGTGATTTTGAGGATAACCCTCACTCCGGAAGAAGACAGGCATTGCTCTCCTATAGAGCAATTCTGACCTAAGAAAAGCATTCAGGATAAGCATAATTGTAACTCTTTAAAAGGTTTATAGTCCCTGTGGGTGAAAAATGAAATAAAATTATGAACTCCTTTTTAATTCAAATATTGATGAGGAGGCTAGTATAAGGTCACTGATAATACTGAACAAAAGATGAAATATCCAGGAAACAGATTCATACTATGTTCCGAGAATAAGAGAAAATAAAGAGAAACTTCCAGTGTAGTCTTAGAGAATTCTAATCCAAGATACTGGAGAACTTGATATGCAAAAGAACCTAAGGATAGACTGCAAAGATTGGTTAACTGATTAACTGACTGATTGATTGATATAGCAAATAAGGTAGTATGCAATGTTACTGCTTAGTGGGCATGGATTTTATAAAAATATGTAAGTGAGTTAGTTTTCAATGGGAAAAAAATATGTAAGTGAGTTAGTTTCAATTTTCAATGGAAAATTTTTATAAATTTTGAAAATAATTTATCAAAATTACTATATACATATGTGGTGCAAATCAATGTTTCTTTAATGAAATGTATGCTTTTTCATCATTCTATGTAGAAAGGCTATTAGGGTAATTTGAGATGTGTTTTAGAAGAAGTTAGCATATCTCAAATGAATGAGATATGAACTTATTAGGTGTTAAGAACAAAAATAGACAATAGATAAGGAAGCATCTCTACTAATATGGTTGCTTGGAGAATAGATCCTGAGAAGTACATCAATTAAGTCAGAATCATCCAGCATTCCTATTAAGGAGAAAACTCTAAATAGACTCTATCTGTGGTAAAATAGATTACATACCTAGACTTAAAAAAAAAAAGAGGTTTCATTCTATTAATAAATAGAGAAGTAATTTTGTACATGCATATCAATCTATGATAGAATTGCCTATCTTCCAAAAAAGAAACTACAGGGACAAGATAAGATATGGTTAAACCTGGAAAAATTTTGGTGGGCCAAAGTCTCCAGCTCTGTGATAGTGAGCTATTAGCCTTAGATCCCATTTAAATATGCTAAATACATAAGTACCAATCTGGTCTAGGGGTAATAATGAAAATAATGAAGCATAAATGTTAATAAAATTCTCCCAAGCTGTCCTAAAGGAGAAGCCATTGGTTGTGCATTTTGGGCATTATTATACCAGTCTAGATTTAGACTTCAGAGTTTTTGAATACAGTGTTGGTTGAACATTTTTTTTCTAATAGACCTTTCTTCCTGGAGAATTCACAGTTAATTCCATAAGAGATTAAAAAAAAACAAACTTGCCCATTTGCCGTTCTGTATTTCTGTATAGTTGTATGAATTCTTTGTTCACTTGCCAAAATTTCAAAGCCTTTCATTTATAACCATGAGTTTACATTTAATAAGTTCCTTTTTCCTTTCTTGGAAATTTTTGCAAATACTGATTAGCTGCCATAAGAAATTCAGTTACTGGTTTGGTCTGCCAAACAATACCTGTGAATCATAATTTTCCTTAGAGTTTAGCAAGTGAAACAGAACAAAAGCAGCCCACACCAACTCCAGAATAATTTCAGAGGCATTTTCTGTATTTAAGTGTTTATGAAAAAATGCTTTCCTTATAGTCAGCTATTTTTCCCTTTTATTTTGTTTGTAGATATAATTAGGTGTCACAGATATTAGTCCAGTTAACTCTGCAGATATTCTGCTCAGTAGTATACTCGTTATGGAGCATCTTGCGAGTGATCTGTGTACTTGTTGAGACCCAGTTTTACTACCAGGATCTTCCATGGGTTAATTTTCCTCTTTTGTGATGTTTTCTAATTACAAAGATCTCTATTAAATGTAGAAGTAGTTGATTTATTCCCATATAGAAATATAAAATGTTATATAATCTCAATTAAAGTCTCTTGAATATTTTTGAGTCTTCTCAGAGAGCAGTGAATCTTTTACTGAATTCTGGAAAACACAGTCGTCCCCATAATACATATATATGTACGTACGTATAATATGTACATATGGCAATACTATCTTCAACCAGGCAAGAGAGATCTCTTGAAGATATCTGCGTAATTTCAGTGCTTGACTTTAAACCATAGATAGAAACTGAAATGTAGATTATATAAACTGGAAGCAGCAATTAAAAAGGGGAGCGGCAGATATCCTCCATAAGAAGAGTAGTCAGCCCATCCAGGGGTAATTATGCTTGAAGAATAAGGCAATGAAGCCCTCCAACTTGGCTTATACACTGGTTTCATTGTGATCGGGTAAAGGAACTTAATTTTAAATTATTGATTAATAAATAAATGTATAGAGGATCAGCATGATATAGTTAATAAGATTTAAATAAATGTTATACTCTAATAGCATAGAATAAACATTATTTTCAATTGTCTGTAAATGACCCAGTTTATGTTTGCCACTAGCCTAATCAACTATAGTCATAAAACCATGTCTTTTAATAAAAACTTAACCAGGATCTTACACATGTGGGAGAGAAGCACTCCAAACAGAAGAAAAGTGATATACTGGTTTACCAACCAGCTCTCCAAAACAAAACAAAATCAAGCAAGACAAACAAACAAACAACAAACTAAGATACTTATTTGTAGTGCTCATTGATTTCTATAGTGTAAATACACCCTTTATGATCAATTTCAAGCTACTAATAGAACATAACTAAAAATGACGTTGGGAAGGGAGATGCAAAATTGGGTTGTATGAGGTGCCTTAGAAACACCGTAGAAGATTTATGGTGAGCAGAGTACCCCAGAGTGTCTACTATGGGCAGAAGGCTCTATGATGCAGGGTCACTGACTACTCTGACAACTGCAAACTGCTTCTCACATATACGTGCTCAAAAAATAGTTGTGAAAAAACTGGGTATCTCAAATGAGTTGCAGTAATTTCTGAGCTGCTTAAAATACATTGAGTACTTTACTCAGTTATGAATTTTACACGTCAATAGGGATATAAACAAAATGGAAATGTATCAGAGGATATGATAAAAATATTGACACAAATTAATGATACATAATAACAGGAATATCTGAAGAAAATAAGATTTTGCTTATAGAAGTGGAAATTTAGAGGTTACATGATAACTATCTTCAAACATTTGAAGTGCCATTTTGAAAGAGACATTTGATTCTCCTATGCATGGCTTTAAAAAGTATAAACAAAACAGAAATATTATAGGCAGACTTTGTTTGGCTTACAATGAAGATGTTTTTCAATAATTTGAACTTTTCAAAGACGTAATGAAACTCTATAACAATTAAGGACTCCATTAGCATTAGTTCAAGGAAAGGAAGAAACTGTTGAAAATCTTATTCTGTAAATTCAAATGTCTAGTAGAAGGTTAGAATGCATAATCCCAAGGTCCTCTGCAATCTTTAGATTTTATGATTATATGTAAATAAATTCTCATATTAGAGAGATGTAGATTCCCTCTGATACTAAAAGAATTGATGAATGTTATACATTCTCCCTGTAGATGAAACTTTTCCATTCATATGCAGATGGATGACAAATTATCTCTACTCATAACTCAGAGGGAGGTTGCTTAATTTGGTTTCTGAGAAATCAGTGTTCTAAGTTATATGCACTGCATTTAGAGAAAATGAATACTTTGTTTACATAATATGATTATAAAGCATGTCTTCTTTTCATATTATTACATGAAAGTATTTTTGTTTCAAAACAAAAATACTCTCTGTCCATATGACAATAGAATATATATATACATGTGTATATATATATACATATATATACAGTTGACCCTTGACACCGATCCTGCACAGTTAAAAATCAACCTATAACTTTTGATTTCCCCCCAAACTTAACTGCTAATAGCTTACTGTTGACTTGAAGCCTTACTGGTAACATAAGCATTTGATCAACATGTTTTGTATGTTTATGTATTATATACTGTATTCTTACAGGAAAGTAAGTCAGGAAAAAGAAAATGTTATTTAAAAAATCATAAAAGGAAGAGAAAAAACATTTACAGTACCATACTCTATTTATTGGTATTTCTAGGCTACATGGTTCACCTGTAAGTTTTTTCAAATTGTCACAAATCTCCAAAACTTTTACAATGCATTTATTGAAAAAAATCCACTTATAAGTGGACCTGTGCAGTTCAAACCCACGTTGTTCAAAGGACAACTGTGTATATGAAATGCAAAATATTTTTCTAAACTTCTTAAAATATTTTTATAGAAAACAGGCATATCTGAGATCCAAACCTCTTTGGAGTGCATACATACCTCACTTTGAAAGAATGCTTCTAGATTGGCATCAATGTTTTTCCCTAGTTTATATATTCTAGCATTCTTTTTTCCCCTCTCATTTGAAAATGCTATGTTGGCCTATTTTTGCTTTCTAAATAAATTATAGGAATTGTATTAATGTTAATATTTTTGTGCATGTATTTCCAGGTTAAAATATGATGATTAAAATCCTTCTTTGATAAGAACTAATTTTCTGAGCAAGGCCTTTACCTCAGGCTGTCAGTATTGTCACCTAGAAAATGGAGGGATGCTTCATGTTCTTTAAACTAAGAGTCTAACATCACCTCTATTTCTATAATCTATATTCTCCAAGAAAATTATTTCAATAGCGTATAAACATTCTTTGAGCTGTTACTACATACCAAGCTATAAACTAGGCACTGGTGACACAGAGGAATGAAACTTAAGGCATAGGACCTAGTTAATAGGCACCATCACCTAAAGTGTTGCTAAAATTTATACTGACTATGCCCAAGTTACAGTGTGGGTACAAGGGCAGAGTGATTTATTCCATCAAGAAGATGGCACAGAGGAAATGATTTACAGAGGAGGTAATGCTTGAGCACTTTAAGAAAGAGAAGTAAAATTCACAAAGGCTCATGTATCTCACTACTTGTTACCTTTTTAAAAAAACCAATATACCTAATATATGTATAGAAGGCATAGTTAACATATCAATAATTCATATGAGTCTACTTTACATGTTTATTTACGATATCCTCAAGTGTCATTTATTTTCAAAATGATAAAAAAATTAAGATGCCTGGAGAGCATATGCTTTAATTGTTTGTATAAATACTCTATGGTAGTTCTTCCAAATCTAGAATTTTATTAAATTGTTGAACTAATTACTTCATTTTCATTAAGTATAATATAATTTTTGCAAACCCATCAGGTAGCAAATATGCCTAAGAAAATTAGGTAGAGAAAAGTTCCCCAAGATTTCCAAATTCAAGGTCTTTCGTTATGAACAGAGAAATCTGAATGTGACTGAGATATAGTAGGATTAAAAAAATTAGTTTTTTGAAATTTGAGTTATTTGTAGTGAGGTAGATGGACCTAGGGTCTGTCATACAGAGTAAAGTAAGTCAGAAAGAGAAAAACAAATACCATATGCTAACACATATCTATGGAATCTAAAAAAAAAGGTTCTAAAGAACCTAGGGGCAGGACAAGAATAAAGACACAGACGTAGAGAATGGACTTGAGGACACGGGGAGGGGGAAGGGTAAGCTGAGATGAAGTGAGAGAGTGGCATGGACATATATACACTACCAAATGTAAAATAAATAGCTAGTGGGAAGCAGCTGTATAGCACAGGAAGATTAGCTTGGTGCTTTGTGACTACCTAGAGGGGTGGGATAGGGAGGGTGGGAGGGAGATGCAAGAGAGAGGGGATATGGGGATATATGTATACGTATAGCTGATTCACTTTGTTATACAGCAGAAACTAACACACCATTGTAAAGTGATTATACTCCAATAAAGATGTTAAAAAAAAAAGTTATAGATCAAAATGTAGCCAATACTATCAAAAATAAATTAGTTTTTATAACTTGCCCAGCTGAAGCCATAAACTAGTTGTTTCTCCTTAGTTTACTTGACCTTTCAGCTTTACTAAACTTTGCAGGCCACTCCCTCCCAGAAATACACTCCCTTCCATGTTCAGTCCACGTTTCCCCTCACACCAGCCTCTCTTTCTCTCAGTTCCTCGGGGTTCACCTTGTTAGGAAGGTTCATCTCAAATTTCTGTTTTCAAATTTCTACTCTAACATATACCACTGCCTCCTTAGGCCATCTCCTCTATTCTGCTGGCTTCAGTTATCAGGTATGTGAGGAAAGGGACATCTCCAGCTCAGATTCTTTTTTCTATCTGTTCATCTGAATCTCTCACATAGCCAAAAATCTCACTCGCCATACTCTTCCCGAGAAAGTGCTTGTCTTCATTTATTTCTTCTATCAGAAAATCGCACCCCATGGAAGATGTGTCTAGGCATCTGGACAATGTCCTTGTCCTTTCTCCTCATTTGTTATACATTTAATCTACCTCCAGAATATTTTTTTCAATGTCAATGTTTGTTCATATCATATCAAAATACATAGGCATATAAAAGTACATTTGTGTTTTGAACAATACAAAAGAAATGAAATTAAGAACTAACACAAAAGGCTACTTCACTTTGAGGTGTTTTGTTGATCTAGTAGCAAAAAGGTGAACTATGGGAGTTGTAATGGCTAAAATTTTGCCCATCATCACAATTTACATACACTATCTCATTGAATCCTCACATGAAGGTGTGTTTTATATCTTTAAATGATTTTACTTTCCCAAGGTCCCACAGCTTCCCTCATTCTATTAGGTAATATCAAGATACTCACAATTATACATGTAACCCATTATGCCAAATGGCCCTTTTTCCATTGCTAGATTGCTAGGTTTCAGCAAGTCTTAGACCTCTGCATTAAGTACTCCCACCCCTGGCTTTTTTTTGCATGGCTGGTTTTCTCAAATTGTTATTTCTGTTTGAAGGACACCTCAAGCTTCCCATTAACATTCCATGTAGGATCTATTACCCTGTTTGAATTGAAGCTTATTTTCCTAGAATTATGCTCGACCATGTATGTTTAGGTCACAGTGGAATTCCTAGCACCTGCATTTTTTGAAGATATAGGTAGTCAAAATATTATCTGTGTGCTTTGTCTCTATGTGGTGACATTAAGAAGACTTTTATATTAAAATGGCCACAAGAAACAATCCCAGAGACCCAAACCTTTTGTACATTATCTTAATACTTGGGCAAATTTACAGTGTGTCTGACCACTTAACTACATGCTTATTGGTTTCTCCTGAGCTACGTCATGTGTTCTGTAGATCCAAAATCGAATTCTCTTCACTAAGTCCGGGAAACAAACATTTTAGGAAAAAAACAATAGGATTCATTATGACAAAAATATTGATATTTTGACCATGACATTTAAATATTGTCTCGGTAACAATGTACTCATACAGCTATTTAGGAAAATTATCATGCATAGGGCCCAACCATCTAGGTCAGATCAGATGCCATTACTGTTTATACTATATCTATTCTGTGCAATGTTTGACTAGTTTTTACCCAGATTGTCTTACCAGTGACCTTCCCTCATGACCACAGTTAATCAAAAACTCCTTTTAATTATTCTGTTATACTGTGCTCTCTTCCATTATTTTCAGTATACTATTCCCCATTTCTCAACTTGAGCATCGGGACTTTCAAAATTATAGTTATATTAGGACTAAATATTCCATGATTTGATTAGTAATAACCTTTATCATTTCAATGCCTGGTATTTTTTTCCCCAGTAATTCCTGTCTCTCCACTTTGCTCTGACCTCTGTGAATCCAGTAATAACCAGTACCCAGAACAAAACCAACATATTCCATACCTCTCCTTATTCCTGTGCTCAGTTCTCAAACTGAGTCATCTCATCTCTCCATAAAAACCTTACTAAGGATTTTTTTCACAAGTGTCAATTGTCAATACTTTCACTCAGCTTTAATTACAATTACGTAAATATTTTAAATTCAAACAGGTGACCAACAGTGAAACACTCATTTTCAGAATCATTTGATTATGAGGTAAACTGAAAACAAAGGATTTTTTATTAAAAAAATTAGTCTCACCTGTATTCCTGTATTTAAAATAGTAATATACCTGGGAAATAAACTTGTAAACAGGTTGTGATTCTCTAGGTTAGTGTGTGACATGATTAAATAGAAATGACTTGAATCTTATGGCTACATTAATCTAGATTTGATGTTTGTTCATGATCTGTTTATAAAATTAAAAATCAATATGATTTGTCTTGATAAAACAAAATTGTATGTTTCCTTTACATGTCTGTAAAATGAAGAGTTTTTCCTAATCACTTAGTTTTTTATACAACACACAAGTAAATCTAGTGGTGCTAGTGAGAAGTAGTTACACCTTAGTAACTTCACAGCAAACTGACCTTTTTAAATGAGCAGATAGCAACCCCCAATTCAAAATGAAGCTGCTAGTCACTGTTTCATTATAGTGCATCTATAGCTCCATTAGTATTCATCAACCCCCAGGATGCTGGTAAGATTGTCAGGTTTTGACCAAGTAATTTTCCAGGAAATATCCTCCCAGATATTTTGAAATTTTCCTTTACATCTGTTCTCCCAGATGTTTGGGGATTTTCCTTTGCATCTTAGCATCTCCGCATATCTGCTCCAATGTATCACTGAGAAAGGGTGTCATTGTTCCTACAACACAAGGAACAGCTCCTAAGTCCCGACTTAAAAGGAAATTATCTTTTGCCATGTCTAGTACTCCCCATCTCAACAGCTATTCCATAAGTCCAAGTCACAGGGCTCTCTAAATGTCATAGAATACTACAGGAGTATGTCATGGTCAGATCAATTATATTCTCTTAATGCAATAGCTTGTTAAATGTTATTCCCACCTCCTCACTTTATTCCTCCATCCATTTTTGATACTGTGATATTTTATGAGATATATCTGGCCATGTCAACCACCAACTAAAATCTTTTTGATTGTTTTCCATTGCCCTCAGAATAAAGACCAAATTCCTTCCTTGGACTTTAAAACCCTGCCTTATTTGATACTACTTCCCTCTCTTTAGCTTTATTTGATGTCACTCATATGAAAAGCTCTCTACACTTCAGCTAACATGAATTTCTTTCAATTTTTCTACCTATACCATTTCCCTATCCCAAGGCCTTCAAGAAACACTGTTTTATCTGCAAAAAAATGTATTTTCTTGACTTCTACCTCACTTCTGCTTAAGCTACCAAACTAGTATTTGTTTCAGGTTTCAGCTTTCCCTAACCACCCTTCTTCCCAGACTGTGATTCTTCTGTCTCTAATATCCATTTTTACTCTGGAGTGCTTAGTGCACTTGTAATTTTTTGTTTAATGAATGCCTTTCCTCTAAGGTCTGCCTTAACTTAAAACACCCTATAAAATTTATACTGAGTTTTAATTAAAGTAGTCTAAATAGATAAACTAGTTTTATATGTACATTTATATAGAATTTAACATGTTTGTTTTTTTCTATTAAAAGTATGTGAGAATTATTATATTAGAGTATATACAAAAATATTTAGATCTTGCTCTACACTGTGATGGAGGTGCTGATGAAAGAGGTGGGGAAAGAAGAGAGGGAACAAGGGAGGGAGGGAAGGAGGGAGAATGCTTTGCAGTTTTTAGGAAACTAAGAGCGATAAAAATAAGAATTTTATATGCCAGAGAACTTCTGTGTTCATGTTGAAGTATGAGGCTTACTTGTTAGAACAGTTTAAATCAGGCTCACAGCAATGATGGCTAAACACAGCTGCCTACAACCACCTCCTAGCAGAAATTCACATATAAGATGATACATTATTTTTCCTTAGAAAACTGTCTTCAACTCAACAAAATTTGGCCCGTTTAATGTGTAATATTTAATATATATTGATCCAAAATGCACAACTCTTCCGAGAATAATGGAGTGAAGAAATAAAGCAATAATAACAGATGACTCAAAACCAAGAAATACTTTTAAACTGAAATTTTGAAAAATGAAGGTAAGGTAAAATGTCCAGAAGTTATTAATTCTCAAATTCTCTTTGAAAATAGAAAAGACTCTATAATTATCTCCAGGGAAAAACGCTTGTGGATTTGGTACCTGCATTAACTATTTGAGATCCAATATATGATGTATACACTACATCCTTCTTGGTACCTTTTTGGACTTAAGTAATTAACATACCTTCCTGAAATCCTAAATATGTTCTTACAGAATAGATTAATTTTATTCTAACATTTGCAAAAAGAATATTAAAAACACAGTCTCTAACTTCTAGAAATTTTTAATTTGAATACAGCCATAAGTATAACATCTTCACATTTTCTTCTTCTTTATTTTTCCTTTTAAACACTAATGGGCTAATTGAAAACCAAAAGAGAGGGAAATGGAAGATGGAGGGTAAGGTATTTTGCAATGAATGAATATTATTTAAATCTACCAGGTTATGGTACATCTATTTTAGCACAAGTATTTTTTGGGTACATAGTAGTATGTCTTGGTATTTGAGACAAAGCAATAGGGAAATAGGAATGAGAACATATGATAAAATCTCTCTAATATATCACACCATAAACTTGAAAATGTAAGAATTTTACAGGGAAAAAACTGTCTTGGAACTCTAGTGCTAAATCATGTTGAATTACAGTGTTAGTGACATACAAATAAACAACTTTGGTCTAAAATCTCCATGCACCTAAGTCTTGTGCAACTAAATAGAAACTCAATACAAATTTTAAAATTTTGAAATTTTAAAAATTGAAATTTTAAACAAAATTGGTGAATGGCTAATATATAATGAGATAGATGATGTTGTTTTGGTAAAACAAGCTTACACCTCAAAACATGAAAGGTACAGACAGCCACTACGGTGTGTGTGCCTATCTATGTACAGTCAGTTCTACTACGATGCTGGTTTTAAAAATGCAGACTTGTCTCAGGATGAATGATATAATAGAGAACAATGGAAATATAACACAGATTTTGTGTTTGCTTATAAGATACCTTTATGAGATCCATTACATGAATGCAGAAAACCATAACTGGGTAAATTGAGCCCAGTAAGAATAAATAAAAAGCATGCATTTCAAACATCTCCCAGCCACCTCAGTCTACCTTATTTGTTATGAGCCACACCCATCCACTTGTGGTGTTACAATTTTCCATCTGATTTCAGATAAACCTCTTTCCACTACTTCAAGTCAGGACTATGTATTTAGTTGGATCGTATGTTACCTGTCGAGATACAAACCTGTCCAATGTGACTCAAATCTTCAGGTAGAATTTCTATCAAGGAGCCATCTAATAATACAGTCTCTATTTGAAATAGGCTTTCAGGACTGGCCTCAAACTCAGTTACAAATATACAGAGGCCTGCTTCTGCCATGTGAATCAAGTCTTTGGTTGGTGTTGAGAAAATCTTTTCACTGGCACCTCCACCACCACTTTTCAGATACAGAATTTATTTGCCTCCATTTTGATCAATGAATTAGTTCAGATTCAGTAACACAGGAAACAGTTCACAAACAGAACAAGTTCTTTCTATTTCAACCAGAGTTTCAATTACTTCTGTGAAAGCATTTGAATTTACTTTATGAAGGGGTCTAGAAAATATTTTATTTCCTATTTGTGAGAGTATTAGAATCACTCATTTTAATTATACAAAGGCAAAGGCACCTTGACTTTCAATCCTTTGTAATGACCATAGTTCTCTATTTTTTCCACAAATAATATGTCTCTAGTATTGCGCTCAGAGCTATTCCAAATGCTTAATTCTATAAATCAATTGCAGTTCTGTTATAGTATATTTTCTTTTGAACCAAATCCCTTGTGAAGATGTGGGAAATTCAAATCCTTTAAGTAAGAAGGAAGCTTGATACCACCTGAATCCTTGTAGAACTAAACTGAGTGCTGTAATCAATGCTGGTCATTATAGAGCTAATGATGAAGGATCAATTGATGGCAGCATTTCTAAGAAAACACAAACCATGACCAAAGGGTGTTTTATGTGAAGTCACTCTTTCACTCACTGAGGCAATATAGTTCCCTTGTGAAAAAACAGGATGAAACTCATGAAGAATAAAAGCCAGATGCTACACAGGTCTACATAGAAGAGCTTCTAGATTAGAAAACCTCCACTTATAAAATACTATCTCACTTAATCTGGTTTGTAGTCTGGGAAATGATAACCACCATATTGAAATGGGGAGAGAAAAAACCTAATCATTGAGAAGTATTTTACTTAATCCTTTAAACAGACCGTAAACTGGGTATTTTTATTACTAGTGTATAGATAAGAAATAAAAGGCTAGAAAGATGTAATACAATTTGTATGAAATTATACAATGAGTTGGGAAAGGGTTGAGATTTGAACCCAGATTTAACTGGTCTCAGACTAAATTTTTTCCTATCTATGACAATGCAATAGCCTCATATAATTGAACAGAATACCTGGGTAACAAACTGTTTCCTCAGTGCATAATTGCAAATCGAAACCTCAAGAGACTCCAAACATTACTAAAAAAGTGTTTGAATTTATAACCCACAGGTCCAACTGAATAGATGAGAATTATATAAACAGTATACACATTCATTGTCTAAACTCATAAAATACGCTTATGTGAAAAACCCATTAGTCCATCAATTCAATTTGTGGACTGCTATATGACCAACACTGTTCTTGAACTCTAAGAGAAACACAGGAATATATATGCTTTAGAGGGTAACAATCTACACCCACAAGGCACCTAGATATAAAATGTCAAAGAGCAAAATTACATTAATGGTAACTTCAATATAGATTCATATTTACTTGAAGAAAATTTTAAATGGTATTACTTAATATTTTGAAAAGAATATTAATAATCATAATGCACAAAATAAAAATACTATTAATACAGATTAAAGAATGATAAGGCAAAGGTTCATTCTTACTCAGAATGTAGTTTAAAAAAAGAGTATGTTCACAATAATTTACAATTTAAAAAAATTGTTTTTGGCATATATATCTAGGAAGACAATTATATGTAAACTATTTTACATATAATATTCTATTACATATTCTTTCATTTTTCTAATTGTACTTAATTTTGATAGGAAATAAATAAGGTATGCTTTTAAAATGGAAAAAAAAATCTGAGAATTCTTCTTGAAAACCATTCTTTAGGATTTTTAATAAAATATAATTAGCACATTTTCGGCTTTCTATCTTGGAAGACAGACAAAGCTAAGCACATGGGTCAGTAAATGCCACAAATACCATTCATGAATGCATGAATAAAACAAACTACCTGCATAATAAATAGTTCCTCCCAAAATACAAAAGATGCTCTTTTTAATGAATATAATTTTTCAGCAGTAAATACTGAGAACATCTACTCTCTGCCTTCCATCCCAGATTGCCAGTCATACATGAGCTTTTCCCTTTATCTCCAAAGTTTCCAGAATATAGACTTTAAATCCTTCTCAGCTCAAATTCTTTAAAATAGTTTTCCAGAGGAGGCAGAGGAGAGAGTAGGAAAGGCTGTGAGAATTATGGAAGGATAGAGAAAAGCTAAAAGATATAAGGTAGAGGGTAAAAGTTGTAATCTATAAGACCTAGGGATTTTGCCAAAGGATTAGACAACTCAACCTAATATATGCACAAAAACATTCAAAAAGAAACTCAAAACACTCTTTCCCTGCACTATATAAAACTGATATATTTTCAGATTGATAGGATTTGGACTTAGCCTAAATAATTAGTGCTAAAATGATCAAGTATTCTTGTATAATTAATTCAAAACTTGATAATGATAAATGTCTAAGAAAGAGGAACGGACGAGCAAAGAGCAAATGAATTGAATTTTAGGGGCATTCTTACATTTTCACCATCATGATCTTAAGACTTATTTTTATTTCCTCTGGGAGAATTTGAATATTTCAAATAAGCTAGAAAACTTTTCTTGGAATTTTCAATAAATAACAGGGAGTCACTTCAAATCCTCTTGGAATAGGCAGAATACAGGCATGTAAACAGAAGGGTAATTAGCTCAGCAGATCTCTATTTAAATTTTTTTTGTTTTTTTGCGGTACGCGGGCCTGTCACTGTTGGGGCCTCTCCCATTGCAGAGCACAGGCTCCGGAAGCGCAGGCTTAGTGGCCATGGCTCACGGGCCTAGCCGCTCTGCAGCATGTGGGATCCTCCCGGACCAGGGCACGAACTCGTGTCCCCTGCATCGGCAGGCGGACTCTCAACCACTGCGCCACCAGGGAAGTCCTCTATTTAAATTTAAAAAAATACATAGACTATCTGATTGATGGTAGATATAAAAATCCATCATTTGTTCCAAGGCTTGTCTAATGGCTCTAGAAGGGACTTGTAATTTATTCAGTGGAAAGAAGTAGGTGATAGGGAAATTAGCTAAATAAAATTAAAGACAAATATAGTCACACACTATTTCTAGCTCCCATGGAGATTTTATGTGGATCTATTTAACCCACTGTGATGATCAGGCCTTAAAACTGGAAAGAAGAATAAGAAAGAAAGAAAAAACCTGCAGTCTTTACTCTCTATGAAAAATGTCTCCATATTTTAATCCCAGAATCATGCAAAACACTATGAAACTATATCCTGGTTTTCCTAGGACATGTAGAAGATGACAAATTCTCCTGTTTTTTCTAGCAGTGGAGTGATCAGGTATCACGCTGCTTTATTTCATAAATCTACTAAAATCAGCATTTGCTTTTAAGATCTTGAAAACTGGTCTAATATTTAACAAGTCTGTAATTCCTGAAAGTCATTTTATTCTAAGCATTCTTTGTAGCGTATTTGTAATGATCTTTTCATTATACAAAGAAAATTCTTGTGATATAAAATATGTATTGCTGATTGCTGGGGAATATGGCGGAAGAGTAAGACGCGGAGATCAGCTTCCTCCTCATAGATACACCAGAAATACATCTACACGTGGAACAACTCCTACAGAACACCTACTGAACGCTGGTAGAAGACCTCAGACCTCCCAAAAGCCAAGAAACCCCCCACGTACCTGGGTAGGGCAAAAGAAAAAAGAATGAACAGAGACAAAAGAATAGGGACGGGACCTGCACCAGTGGGAGGGAGCTATGAAGGAGGAAAGATTTCCACACACTAGGAAGCCCCTTTGCGGGCGGAGACTACGGGTGGTGGAGGCGGAAGCTACAGAGCCGCGGAGGAGAGCACAGCAACAGGGGTGCAGACGGCAAAGCGGAGAGATTCCCGCAGAGGAATCCCGCAGAGGATCGGTGGCGACCAGCACTCACCAGGCCAAGAGGCTTGTCTGCTCACCCGCCGGGGCGGGCGGGGCTGGGATTTGAGGCTCAGGCTTCGGTCAGAGCGCCGGGAGAGGACTGGGGTTGGCGGCATGAGCACAGCCTGCAGGGGGTTGGTGAGCCGCGGCTAGCCGGGAGGGAGTCCGGAGAAAGGTCTGGACCTGCCGAAGAGGCAAGAGACTTTTTCTTCCCTCTTTGTTTCCTGGTGCGCGAGGAGAGAGGATTAAGAGCGCTCCTTAAAGGAGCTCCAGAGACGGGCGCGAGCCGCGGCTAAAAGCGCAGACCCCAGAGACTGGCATGGGATGCTAAGGCTGCTGCTGCCGCCACCAAGAAGCCTGTGTGAGAGCACAGGTCACTATCCACACACCCCTTCCGGGGAGCCTGTGCAACCCGCCACTGCCAGGGTCCCGGGATCCAGGGACAACTCTCCCGGAAGAATGCACGTCGCGCCTCAGGCTGGTGCAACGTCACGCTGGCCTCTGCCGCCGCAGGCTCCACCCTGCACTCCGTGCCCCTCCCTCCCTACGGCCTGAGTGAGCCAGAGCCCCCGAATCAGCGGCTCCTTTAACCCTGTCCTGTCTGAGCAAAGAACAGACGCCCTCCAGCGACCTACACGCACAGGCAGGGCCCAATCCAAAGCTGAGCCCCTGGGAGCTGTGAGAACAAAAAGAGAAAGGGAAATCTCTCCCAGCAGCCTCAGAAGCAGCGGATTAAAGCTTCACAATCAACTTGATGTACCCTGCATCTGTGGAATACATGAATAGACAACAAATCATCCCAAATTAAGGACGTGGACTCTGAGAGGAAGATTTATGATTTTTTTCCCCATTTCCTCTTTTTGTGAGTGTGTATGTGTATGCTTCTGTGTGAGATTTTGTCTGTATAGCTTTACTTCCACCATTTGTCCTAGGGTTCTATCCATCTGCTTTTTTTTGTATTTTAATTTTTTTTCTTAATAATTACTTTTTATTTTAATAACTTTATTTTATTTTACCTTTTTTCTTTCTTTCTTTTTTTTCCCTCCTTCCCTCCTTTAGACAATGAATCATCCCAAATTGAGGAGGTGGACTTTGAGAGCAAGATTTATGATTTTTTCCCCTTTTCCTCTTTTTGTGAGTGTGTATGTATATACTTCTGCATGAGATTTTGAGTGTATAGCTTTGCTTCCACCATTTGTCCTAGGGTTCCATCCATACTTTTTTTTCTTTAACTTTCTTTTTCTTTTTTCTCTTAAAAATTATTTTTTTATTTTAATAACTTTATTATATTTTAATCTTAATTTATTTCACTTTATCTTCTTTTTTTTCCTTCTCTCCTTCCTTCCTTCCTTCCTCCCTCCTTCCCTCCCTTCTTTCTTTTTCTTTCTCTCTCTCTTTCTTTCTTCCTTTCTCTTTCTTTCTTTCTTTTTCTTCCTTCCTTTCTTTCTTTCTTTCTTTCTTTTTCTACTAATTCTTTCTTTCTACTTTATCTCCCTTTTATTCTGAACCGTGTGGATGAAAGGCTCTTGGTGCTGCAGCTAGGAGTCAGTGCTGTGCCTCTGAGGTGGGAGAGCCAAATTCAGGACACTGGTCCACAAGAGACCTCCCAGCTCCACATAATATCAAATGGCGAAAATCTCCCAGAGATCTCCATCTCAACACCAGCACCCAGCTACACTCAACGACCAGTAAGCTACAGTGCTGGACACCCTATGCCAAACAACTAGCAAGACAGGAACACAGCCCCACCCATTAGCAGAAAGGCTGCCTAAAATCATAGTAAGTCCACAAACACCCCAAAACACACCACCAGACGTGGACCTGCCCACTAGAAAAACAAGATCCAGCCTCATCCACCAGAACATAGGCACTAGTCCCCTCCACCAGGAGGCCTACACAACCCACTGAACCAACCTTAGCCACTGGGGACAGACACCAAAAACAACAGGAACTACGAACCTGCAGCCTGCAAATAGGAGACGCGAAACACATTAAGATAAGCAAAATAAGAACACAGAAAAACACACAGCAGATAAAGGAGCAAGATAAAAACCCACCAGACCAAACAAATGAAGAGGAAATAGGCAGTCTACCTGAAAAAGAATTCAGGATAATGATAGTAAAGATGATCCAGAATCTTGGAAATAAAATAGAGAAAATGCAAGAAACATTTAAAAAGGACCTAGAAGAACTAAAGATGAAACAAACAACAATGAACAACACAATAAATGACATTAAAAATACTCTAGATGGGATCAATAGCAGAATAACTGAGACAGAAGAATGGATAAGTGACCTGGAAGATAAAATAGTGGAAATAACTACTGCAGAGCAAAATAAAGAAAAAAGAATGAAAGGAACTGAGGACAGTCTCAGAGACCTCTGGGACAACATTAAATGCATGAACATTTGAATTATAGGGGTTCCAGAAGAAGAACAGAAAAAGAAAGGGACAGAAAATATTTGAAGAGATTATATTTGATAACCACCCTAATGTGGGAAAGGAAATAGTTAATCAAGTCCAGGAAGCACAGAGAGTCCCATACAGGATAAATCCAAGGAGAAACATGCCAAGACACATACTAATCAAACTGTCAAAAATTAAATACAAAGAAAACATATTAAAAGCAGCAAGGGGAAAACAACAAATAACACACAAGGGAATCCCCATAAGGTTAACAGCTGATCTTTCAGCAGAAACTCTGCAAGCCAGAAGGGACTGGCAGGACATATTTAAAGTGATGAAGGAGAAAAACTGACAATCAAGATTACTCTACCCAGAAAGGATCTCAATCAGATTTGAGGGAGAAATTAAAACCTTTACAGACAAGCAAAAGCTGAGAGAGTTCAGCACCACCACACCAGCTTTACAACAAATGCTAAAGGATCTTCTCTAGGCAAGAAACACAAGAGAAGGAAAACCCTACAATAACAAACCCAAAACAATTTAGAAAATGGGAATAGGAACATACATATTGATAATTACATTAAATGTAAATGGACTAAATGCTCCCACCAAAAGACACAGATTGGCTGAATGGATACAAAAACAAGACCCATATTATGCTGTCTACAAGAGACCCACTTCAGACCTAGAGGCACATACAGACTGAAAGTAAGGGGATGGAAAAAGATATTTCATGCAAATGGAAACCAAAAGAAAGCTGGTGTAGCAATTCTCCTATCAGACAAAATAGACTTTAAAATAAAGACTATTAAAAGAGACAAAGAAGGACACTACATAATGATCAAGGGATCGATCCAAGAAGAAGATATAACAATTGTAAATATTTATGAACCCAACATAGGAGCACCTCAATACATAAGGCAAATACTAACAGCCATAAAAGGGGAAATCGACAGTAACACAATCATAGTAGGGGACTTTAACACTCCACTTTCACCAATGGACAGATCATCCAAAATAAAAATAAATAAGGAAACACAAGCTTTAAATGATACATTAAACAAGATGGACTTAATTGATATTTATAGGACATTCCATCCAAAAACAATAGAATACACATTTTTCTCAAGTGCTAATGGAACATTCTCCAGGATAGATCAGGATAAATCAAGGCCTTGGTAAATTTATGAAAATTGAAATTGTATCAAGTATCTTTTCTGACCACAACACTATGAGACTAGATATCAATTACAGGAAAAGTTCTGTAAAAAAATACAAACACATGGAGGCTAAACAATACACTACTTAATAACGAAGTGATCACTGAAGAAATCAAAGAAGAAATAACATAATATATAGAAACAAATGACAATGGAGACACGACGACCCAAAATCTATGGGATGCAGCAAAAGCAGTTCTAAGAGGGAAGTTTATAGCAATACAATCCTACCTTAAGAAACAGGAAACATCTCGAATAAACAACCTAACCTTTCACCTAAAGCAATTAGAGAAAGAAGAACAAAAAACCCCAAAGTTAGCAGAAGGAAAGAAATCATAAAAATCAGATCAGAAATAACTGCAAAAGAAATGAAGGAAACGATAGCAAAGATCAATAAAACTAAAAGTTGGTTCATTAAGAAGATAAACAAAATTGATAAACCATTAGCCAGACTCATCAAGAAAAAAAGGAAGAAGACTCAAATCAATAGAATTACAAATGAAAAAGGAGAAGTAACAACTGCAGAAATAAAAAAGATCATGAGAGATTACTACAAGCAACTCTATGCCAATAAAATGGACAACCTGGAATGAATGGACAAATTCTTCGAAATGTACAATCTGCCAAGACTGAATCAGGAAGAAATAGAAAATATGAACAGACCAATCACAAGCACTGAAATTGAAAGTGTGATTAAAAATCTTCCAACAAAAAAAAGCCCAGGCCCAGATGGCTTCACAGGGGAATTCTATCAAACAATTATAGAAGAGCTAACACCTATCCTTCTCAAACTCTTCCAGAATATAGCAGAGGGGGGAACAGTCCCAAACTCATTTTACGAGGCCATCATCACCCTGATTCCAAAACTAGACAAGGATGTCACAAAGAAACAAAACTACACGCCAATATCACTGATGAACATAGATGCAAAAATTCTCAACAAAATACTAGCAAACAGAATCCAACAGCACATTAAATGGACCATACATCATGATCAAGTGGGCTTTATTCCAGGAATGCAAGGAAACTTCAATATATGCAAATCAATCAATGTGATACACCATATTAACAAATTGAAAGAAAAACCATATGATCATCTCAATAGATGCAGAGAAAGCTTTCGACAAAATTCAATACCCATTTATGATAAAAACCCTGCAGAAAGTAGGCATAGAGGGAACTTTCCTCAACATAATAAAGGCCATATATGACAAACCCACAGCCAACATCATCCTCAATGGTGAAAAACTGAAAGCATTTCCACTAAGATCAGGAACAAGACAAGGTTGCCCACTCTCACCACTATTATTCAACATAGTTTTGGAAGTTTTAGCCATAGCAATCAGAGAAGAAAAGGAAATAAAAGGAATCCAAATCGGAAAAGAAGAAGTAAAGCTGTCACTCTTTGCAGATGACATGATACTATACATAGAGAATCCTAAAGATGCTACCAGATAACTACTAGAGCTAATCAATGAATTTGGTAAAGTAGCAGGATACAAAATTAATGCACAGAAGTCTCTGGCATTCCTATACACTAATGATGAAAAATCTGAAAGTGAAATCAAGAAAACACTCCCATTTACCATTGTAACAAAAAGAATATAATATCTAGGAATAAACCTACCTAAGGAGACAAAAGACCTGTATGCAGAAAATTATAAGACACTGATGAAAGAAATTAAAGATGATACAAATAGATGGAGAGATATACCATGTTCTTGGATTGGAAGAATCAACATTGTGAAAATGATTCTACTACCCAAAGCAATCTACAGATTCAATGCAATCCCTATCAAACTACCACTGGCATTTTTCACAGAACTAGAACAAAAAAGTTCACAATTTGTATGGAAACGCAAAAGATCCCGAATAGCCAAACAATCTTGAGAATGATAAACGGAGCTGGAGGAATCAGGCTCCCTGACTTCAGACTATACTACAAAGTTACAGTAATCAAGACAGTA